>NC_143575.1:128528674-128718224 GCF_048544385.1 Mastigoproctus giganteus
CACACACACACACACACATTTTGCCCATTCACTCGCTCCAAATGTTTTCTCTAGTTCTGCATTTAATCTGTTTTAAAACTATCAACTTCTACAATGGCAGGAAACAAGGCATATCACTGCAGCAAGGATCTAGAAAAATTAGGCAGATGGGCTAAGAAGTGACAATTGAGGCTTAATATTGGTAAATGCAAGATACTGCATATGGACAGCAATAAATCCTAGAATATCATACCATTTAGATTATACACATTCAAGGTGGTGGAAAACGACAGAAAACTAGGGGGTAATCATCCCACATGACATTCTTTGAGCAGTGCAGACAGATTCCTGTATAGCTCATGGGGTTCTGTCAATGATATACAGGAACAATTCAGGCAGGAATTGTTCCTGTACAGCAAAAATAAAAAAAAGGATTAAAAAGAAATAAAACTAGGAAGTGACTATACCATTGTATTAGGCAGTGGTTAGGCCACACCATGAGTACTGCATACAGGTCTGGACGCCTAATTTTAAGAAAGATGTGGATCTCTTGGAATGGTTACACAGAAGAGCAAACAAAAAGTAGGGTACTCTTACTGCAAAAGTTTGCTTCTGAAAATTGCTGAACTTGGAAACTAGGCACTTGTGAGGAGACTTGATTGAGGTGTTACAGGCTTTAAATGGATTGAGTGAACTTCATGATGGTATTCTAATTCTTTCTCAGACAACGCACACAAGGAGATATAAACTTAAATTGAGAAAGGATGGCTGCAGGATGGATGTGCAATAATTTGCTTTCAGCCAGAGTGTAGTTGATTGTTGGAACAAACTACCATATGGTGTTCTTGAAGTGAGTAGTTATAAGGAAGAAATAGATATTAGACAGATGACGTGAGTAGTGCTCCCCCCAGTGCTTTAAAAGCTCACTTCTTTGCATCATTTTCCAGTACTTATAATAATGTATAGCATTATTATATGAATCATTACATTATTATATAATAATGTATATATATTACATTACACTCTTCATTCAGATCAAATGAAGAAATCTAAACATAAAATTGTAAACACAAATGTGTAAACTAACTGCAGCACAAGATATGTGGTAAAAGTGTCATGGCCAGGAGTGATGTGTTTAAAGTTTGGCCTTGTGACCTATGAGGCATCTCTCACAAGAAATAACTAAAAATGTGATTTTCTGTTTTTGTCTTTATGTATTAGTACAAAGGTTGGGCACCGTATAAGGTATGTTCATGTCAGACTGCACTTGGGATTTCTCCCATCTCTGCATGTGTTTACCATATCGAGGACAGTGCACTATCAAGCCAGTGACTTGAAAGTGTGTGGGCCGTGTCTGTGCAGTGTGATGTGTTGTGCCCATTGTATGTCCGGCTTATTGGCTGCCAGGCCCTTAGTGGGGCCCAACCTTGCCCGTACCTTGCCATATGAAGCTATCTGCATGTATCCAGTATCACAACAAGTTGCTTTGGCAGTTCCTGCCACCTACTTTCGTGGGATTTCAGTGGCTAGGACCTAAAAAAAAAATTTTCGCGCATTTGACACATTGAGATTGCTGTTAGGAAATGCTGTTTGGGGTTTGAACGCAGAGAGATGTGTTAAAAGGCCTAATAGGTTGGGCAAAATTTTGATGTTATTAAATTTAGATATGTGAGCTATACGATGAAAGATAATAGTGGGAGGGAGGGGAGGCTGAAGACTGGGGAGTAGAAGTAGAAGTAAGGGGCCGATAGAAGAGATCACCCCTGCTAGGCAGTGTGGCATGCCCATGCCACATCAGAGGAAAGTTTGGATGGAAGGTGAGGGAGGCAATGAAAAGTTACTTCCCCCTGCCAAGGATAGGGGTTATTATGTATTATTATTATTATTATTATTATTATTATTAGCTAAATGGTGCAAGGAAGCCTGAGGCTTATGCTGCACCAACCAAAAAAAAAATTCCCGAGTTACCCTGAGAGAGAGAGAGAGAGAGAGAGAGAGAGAGAGAGAGAGAGAGAGAGAGAGAGAGAGAGAGAGAGAGAGAGAGAGAGAGAGAGAGAGAGAGAGAGTCAAAAATATAAGGGAATCACCAAGAAAGAGAAGAATGATGATATCCAGCTCAAGACCCTGGGTGTGCCAGTGTCTTGAGCTATGCTGCTGCAACAGGATCTGGAAAGGTTGAGCAGATGGGCTGAGAGGTGGCAAACGACGTTTAACATTGACAAATGTAAAGTACTACGTATGGGAAACAGCAATCCTAGAGCAACGTATCAACTCTGTGGTACTACACTGACAGTGGTAGAGAATGATAAGGACCTGGGGGTAATTGTGCAGGCAGATATGAAGTTCTCTGAGCAGTGCAGATGGGCTGCAAGAGTAGCTCATGGTGTCTTATCAATGATATACAGGAATTTTTCCAGCAGGGATAAGGAGGTGATTATTCCCTTGTATAAGGCAATGGTCAGGCCACACCTAGAGCACTGTATACAGGTCCGGAGGCCTCATTTCAAGAAGGATGTAGAGCTGCTGGAATGAGTACAGAGAAGGGCAACAAGGTTAGTGAACGGAACAAAGGGTTGCTCTTACGAAGAAAGGCTTGAGTTTTGCAAATTACAGTGTCTGGAGACTAGGCACCAGCTAGGTTATCTGATAGAGGTGTACAAAGCCTTGAATGGTTTGAGCATGCTCAGTGCTGATGGGATACTGCCTCTTGCTCAGAATAATCACCTGAGAGGGCATAAATTCAAATTGAGGAGAGACAGATGTAGGGTAGATGTGCAGAAATTTGCCTTTAGCCAGCGGGTAGTTGGTTGGTGGAACAGACTTCCATCACTTGTTGTGGAAGTTGATAGCCTAAATAAACTGGACAGGTATTTCGAACGAATGGAGGGGTGAAGTGGAAGTGTGTTTTTTTTTTTGGCTGATGCGGCATAAGCTTGCTTTCTTGCACCATATGCCTCTACTAATGCTAATCTGTTGTTATTGATACGAGCTAAATAGTGGTAAATTAATTTTTTGAATGCGTTAAATATATCAAGACCTCTAGTTCTTTCTATTAACAAAACCATACCCAGCAGTTCTTCTCTAGTGGCAGAATCATCGAACACCATACGAATAAAAATGAGCAATTGAGCTGTATCACTGACGTCTGTAGATTCATCCAGTTGTAAAGGAAAGGACACACCATTAGCAATATGAGCACGCAATTGTTCGCTCACATTTTTACTCATTTTTTCGGTGCTTCGCATCACAGTATTTTGAGATAATTGCAGATCTTAAAGAGCACTTTTAATTTCATTTTTGTTCTTAAAATTTTCAAAAAGAGAATCTGTTATTTCTAAAAATGCATCTTTGATGAATGGACCATAAGAAAATGGTTTGCATTTTTCTGCAAGAAGATTACTCACTTTAAATGATGCTACAGTTACTGCTTTAGATTGTAAATTAGGTGTTATGAAGAAATTTTATTGCTCGAATAATCTGGATTTAAGTTCCTTTAATTTATTTTTTCTAAAGTCACTATTAGGCGGAAAATCTGATTGGTATTTACCATGGAGTGCGTTGAAGTGCCTTTCTAAATTTCTTTTTTTGGGTCTAGCCACGGAAGCATTGCAAATCAAACAACAACATTTTTCTTTTTTCGTTACAAAAAAGTATTCTAGTTCCCACTCTTGATGAAAATGATACGTTTTACTCTTTTTCGTAGTATTCATTTTAAATCAAGGGATATTAAATTAACATATAAGTACTGTCCAGTTATTAATATTAAGTAAGCAAAATAAGAATTCGACACATACACTATGCTCTCCACATTGTAACTGCTTGAATTTTCACTAGACCACAGAGTACTACTCTGTGGTCTAGTGAAAGACTCTGTGCACTAGGCTTGTCTAGTGCACAGAGTAGTAGTCTGTGCACTAGACAAGCCTACCTGCTGAGCGGCGACAAGAGTAGTCATGTGGTTTAATGGATTTGTGATAAGAGTATGCAGTGGGGCGCATAATAATAATAACATTTAGATTTTGACTAATCTATTTTTTATATACAGTCAGTCCTTGTATAACACGTGTTTACACTACACGAATTTGATCATACACGATTTATAAATAGGGGAATGATATCGTATATAACATGAACCGAATTTGCTTATGCACGATTCGCCTTTGTGTTTACAAGAAATGGCAGTTGGACCGGAATCACCCCAACTGTGAACGCCACACGATAGGAATGAAGAGAAGATTCTGAAAATGTATTTGTTTTTTATATCAGTGAAGGGGAAACGCATTTCACCATAATAACGTAAAATTCCAGCTATCGGTATTATCGCAAATGCAATTAGATCGAGTTTACTACCAGTTTACGACAGATTCCACTAGCAGGAATGCAACTGGAAATTGTTTTTATTGTTTTATGGTAGTAACCCCCAGAAATGTTCTTTAGTAAAATGTGAGCTAGTGAGGTAGAGTTGTCTTTGCCTTTACGGTGTTGTTTATTCAGTTGCTATACGCGCACAGCTTTGTTTATGTGTATCAAGCGTGCCTCCTCATTTTGTAATTGTGCTTTATTCCCTTAAAAGGTGTAAAAAGGAAGCGTCCTGGTGAAGACACTACAGATTCAGAGAGAAAAAGAAAAGCAATATTGATAAACAGAGGCGGACTGGGTCAAAAATTCTTAACCAGGAAAATTTGTAGTGGCCTCATACTAGCGTTTAGGGCCAAAATAACACCGGCCTCCGACCCACCGTGGTTTCCTTGGTAAGGCTTATGGCCAGTCCGCCTCTGTTGATAGAGAAAAAATATGAAATTATGAAATGCTTTGAGTGAAATGAAAGACCATGTGATATTGCATGTGCTGCAGGCCTAAATGAGGCAACGCCGAGAATTACAAAGAAAATAAAAACAACTTTTATAGCAGGAACAACTCAAAGTGTAATTACTGTACGTAATAAAATACTTACATATTTTATTATGATTATTTATTGTGTTTGGTAATGTTTTGGTTACAAATGTGTATTCAATCTTGGGGGGGGGGGGGGTCGGCATCTAACCCTATTTTTCCCATTGGGCCTGTTGTTTATATTGCATGATTTTGCATTGCACAAGGGTTTCTAGGAACACAACTATCGTGCTATACGAGGACTGACTGTATGTTTAAAATTCGTTGTGATCGACCGAAATTAAAGCCTCGATCGACTTGTTGACCACCCCCTGCTCTTTACTGTACATAAATAGCATTTCCATGCTTATGAACAATAAGAGGTTATGAGAGTGATAGAATGAAGCAATTTAAATTTACTATTACAGCTTCCCAAATGCTTGGTCCACTCTAATGAAAATCACATATAGCTATATAGAGCAATACATATATAGTTAGCATATTACTCTACAGCTTTACATATGAAAACTTAAAAACATCCATAGTTCTTAAAATAATTTTCTAAATCTCATGAAAAGTCACCTGTAGGTCCAGTTTATTTCCCTCTATCGTTTGAGACTGTTGCAGATTCAAAATTCCATGATTTCACTATAAAATATCACTTTTATTACGGAGCTCACAAAAAACATGACTGCTTCAGTCAAGGCACTAGGGGGGTGCCCTTGGTTAGGCACTATAATAAAACACACCTAAAATCAACTCCTGGGGCCACAAAAAGGGTGGCCCCAGAGGTTGATTTTTTGGGTTTTTTTTATTAATATTGCAGCAGCCAAGGGATTAAAAAGAAATAAATGAAGTCTAAAGTGGTAATGAGTTGGGAAAAAGCAGTTACAGGGAACCATTTCCAAAAAAATTATCTTCCTCACTTTATTGAAGAAATATTTTATATGAGAAAGTTTAAAGACTGAGTCTTTTATGAGAGAGGGGAGGGAGGGGGCACAAAAATTCAGGGTGTGATCTGTGAACAAGAATTAGATATCATACAAAAGATAGTATATACTAGATAAAAAAAAAAAAAGATTAAAGAAAGGGAAAAAATTTTCATTCTGTGAGTTTGTAAGGTCATCCTAATATATTTAATCCTTGGATAAATAAAAATGGAGCTATTTTTATTCTTTTATCATCAGGGCTTCAGTTTACTTAATTTATTGATACTGAATATACATGCAGTTCCCTCTTTACGAGATTTCACTTTACAGGTTCCCAGGTTTACAAGTTTTTTTTTCTCAAGTATCAACAAAATCGAAAATATGAACATTTAATTGCGAAAAACGAATGTTAAACATTCATAAATACCGCATTTCAAACCATGCACATAGCTATACAATACAGTGCACCTTGCTTAACGATATTCTGTTCCAGAGACACCATCGTATCGTGAAAATATCGTAATGTCAACCAAATAACACATTGTTTTTTAGTTATTCGTGCCGAGACCTCAGAAGTTGAAATTTTTGCTATACGGTATAACTAAGCTATTTATCTCTCTAAAAGGTCATTTTTATACTGAAAATTGCACTACACTTTCATCATCATTATGTTCAATTTTGAATGGCTTTGTTGATATTTTTCTAAAGAACATTTCTGGAGGTCATGACAATAAAACAATAAAAACAATTTGCACTTTCCAGTTTATTGGGCTTCTTTTCTCTATTAGTGCAATCAATTATAAACGGGTAGTAAACTCAATGTTATTGCATTTGCAAAAATACCGATAGCTGTATTTGTGTGGGTTTTTACATTATTAGGGTGAAATGTGTTTCCCCTTCGCTGCAGTCTTCAATCATATAAAAAACATAAATTTTCAGAACCTTCTCTTCATTCCTTTTTTTTTTTTTTTAAAGTGTCATAAACTTGTTACTCTGCACGAATCATGTTAGTTGCAATCTCACTTGCACATGTCGTGTTAGTTAGTTGCAATTTGTGTATGAAAAATGCTTATGCATGCTATCATGAAATTTATAAAGAAAAGAGAAGAGATTATCTTGGAAACAAACACCTCTTGAAGCATTTCTGAAGAAGACTCCTTGTGCAAGAAACAGCAATGAGTGTTGACCCAACAATGAGAGATCAGCGAGTGTGCATTTAGTCGATGATGATGAAGAATAAACATTCTTTTAACATTTGTAAGTCATAAATAATTTCTTTTTTATTATAACTTGCTTGATTTTACTAGTGTGAATAGTTTCATTTCTTTGGATAAATCAATCATTGTTTAAACATAAACTAATTAGCTAACTAATTTCATTGTTGAGAATGTAACCCGTTTTTAACATTATGTCTATGGGAAATAAATTCCCGCTTTACAAGCGCTTGCTAAGAACGAATTAATTCGTAAAGTCGGAAACTACCTGTACTTTGTTTCTTATTAATTTATTGTTCCATATTGTTCTTGATTATTATATAGATGTTGTTTACAGTCATCTGATATTATTGATGACAGAATTTTTCTGTCTTTTTTGAAAAAAATTAGTTTTTGCTTTCTTTTTTTTTTAATTTTATTTTCACAAAAAATAAAACCACATTATAATTGGAATTTTTTAAAAATTTTGCAGATTTCTGCTTAGGTTTGTTAACAAATTGGTTACCAGGTGTGCTGTGATAGTCTACATTGCAAAAAGAGAAGTGATAAGAGTATTGTTCACTGTTATATGCTGTCATTTTAAGTACTTCTGGAATGTGAAGTTAATGAAGAGTGCCTTTCAATCAGATGCTAAAGAAATACGATGTAAAATTTCAGAACACATATACACAAAATTTTCCCATGTAAAATCTGAAAAAGGTAACATGTTCATCTTTTGTACTATATGCAGATGTGATTTTTCAGTTTTAAGTGTCAGGAAACACTTAAAACTGAAAAATGTAATCAGACGTTAGCAAACAAATAAACATTAACAAATAATGTGCAGTGCATAGTAAGAGATGCAAAAATAGAGGTTGTATTTCATGGTGATGATGATGTCATATGTGCCAAATGTTTATTTACATCTTCCTCTGAGTTGTGCTGGTATTGCAGAGATGTATTGCATTCAGAAATATGTTCCCTGATAGTGAAAAAGCCAAAAAATACAGTTTTGGAAGAACAAAAACAACAGGCAATTGTTAGTGAAATTGCATGGACAGGGAAAGAAGAGGTAATGAAGACTCAGAAAAAATGAGCCAATTTTGATTGCCGCAGATGGCAATAATGAAAGTGATTCAAACCAAAAAAATCCTGTTGTGGTGACCTTAAAAAAAAATTTTCATTAATTATAAATTTTAACCATCCTTGTACATTATTACACATCCAACCATTAATTTATACTTAATATATCACATTATTCATATACATACCTATATGTATTATAAAAGTTTACATTTATATTTGTTTGTATCAGTTCATAACTTTATCAAGTGCATGTACAGAGGACATGTTGGATGAGACAATAGGATTTCCATAATGTTTTTTATATGATGTCATGGCATGTACATAGTGATATAAACTAGTGTGAATAGTTTTAGTCATCTGTTTCTGTTAGATATGTGTCAAACTTAGGTCCTATAGGATTAAGGCTATGGCTATGGGATACTGATCTGGATGATTTAATTGTAAAATTATACCGGTATGTGAAATGTATAAAAAAATATAAAAGAATAAATATTCAGGTGGGAGTATAAGTAGTGTATATGTGCCAGATTAATTGAAATGATATTAATAAAGTAACTCAAAAGTAATAGTTTTTATCATTTTTGTACTCTAAGGCTTATTTATTTTATTACTCTATGATTTTTTTTAATTATCTGATACAAGTAAATCAAAATGCAAATATGCATATTATTTTTTGAGGTGTGGATTTTACACTTTGGTTTTGCCATATTTGGGTTGGCTTGATCTTCTTAGATCCTATCATGGTTTATTTGGATCTGTTTTGTTATTTATGTGTATGTGTGTTCAAGGTTAATGTTTCAAATGTATAGTTTCTTGCACCATTTTGCCTGTTTTAGTACAAAAAGTAATTTTATTGATATTTAAGTAAAAAAAACAAAAGTAAAATTTGAAGGCAGTCTTTAAATTAAAGCCACTACCTTCATGGTGATTTTTCACTTCCTTTTAATGGAACAATAAAATAGCTAACTTGTAGAAGAGTATCATTTAAACATATTTTCCTTATTGGACTATTTTAGCTTGCAATAGCAGTAGGGCGGGCAGCACACGTATATCCCTTGTCATTCCTTTTGAATTTGGGTCGACACCACAAAGTCCCTTATGGTTTTCAGCATGTACTTTTCTTTTCAGGTAAGATTAGAACTTTGCTTTATTATAAATTTAGATCTAAATACAGCTTTGTAAATTTTAAGTATTTATATATTGTTAAGTTCAGAGATTAATAGTTTTAATATAAGCTCATAAATATTAACATTCTGTGTTTTATTTTGTAATAAATATTTTTATTCAGCTGTTTATAATTATGATTGCATGGGACTATTGCTTATAAATCATTCCGTCATCCCGTAATATCATTCTGTAGTTGCATGGATTTGTTTAGTGTTCGAAATGCAGTGATTCCCTGACTATTATTGGCCTCATGGTCCTCTGTTGAGATGGGGCATAATGGTCAGTCTATTTTTCATTTTATTATTTATTATTTTCAATTTATTTTGTCCTGTAATGTTGTTAGTCTGTTTCCACCTTAGCGAGATTTCACATAATTCGGAAACAGGTGCCATCAAGAGGGCGCCGCTAAATTTCTTTTAATTGACTTAATTTTCTAAATTATTTTAGGAACGTTGCTTCAACACTACCCTCTTCTTCTTTATCCCCCCTATATATTATGTTATTTTATTTCACTAAGTTCTTTTTCACTCTACTGGTTTGCCATGCTACTGGTAAATAACCTATTTTAATTTAGCTTATATATATATATATATATATATATATATATAATTATATAGGTAACCCTCGTATAAAAAGGGGTTACCTATATATTTTGTTACCAAATGCTAACAAAATACACCATTTTTGTTATAATTATTGGACACTTAATTTTTATTAAAAATAGTAACAATTGAACAAACGACTTACAAACTGTGATACATATATTAATAATGGCCATATGGTGCAAGAAAACCTAAGGCTTATGCTGCACCAGCCAAAAAAAAAAAAATAAATAAAAAAAAATAATAATAATAAAATTAAATAATAATAGGAAAGGAAATACACAACCTATGCATTTCCCTGCTCCCGTAGGTAACTATCCAGCTGACCTTTGAATTTTTCCAAACTGTCAGCCTCTACCACCCATGTAGGTTACTTATTCCAGTAATTTATAACTCTCTGGCGAAAATAAAACTTCCTACAATCCAGTCTACACATCTCTCCCCATAACTTGAATTTATGGCCCCTAGTTCTAGAATCATTTATAACTGTGCCGACTGAGCTAGCCGGGTAGGTAAAGTGCCTGCCTGGCAACCCAAAGGTCGTGGGTTCGATTCCTGCCTCGGGCCGGATATCACGATGGTGCCGAACCAAACGGTTGGTTGGATATCCCGGCCACAATACACGAAGGAAGCAAGAAAAAACTGGTTCCTTTGTGTATTGATCACATCATACAAAATAAATAAATTTATAACTGTGAAAATTTCGTCCTCATTCATTTTGCTTATGCCTCTTCATCTCAGGGCCTTAAACACCTCAGTCAAGTCTCCTCTAAGGTGCCTATTTTCCAAGCTCTGCAACCCACACATTCAAAGTCTTTCCTCATAAGGACGTCCTTTTGCTGACCTCATCAGGCGAGTTACCTGTCTCTGGACCCTTTCAAGAAGCTCTGTCTTTTTTTTAGGTGTGGTCTCCACATTTGAACACAGTATTCCAAGTGTGGTCTAACAATAGCCTTATATAATGGGATTATGGCATCCTTATCTCTACTAGCAAATGTTTGATAAATCATCGATGGGACACTGTAGGCCTGTCTATAATGCTCGAGAGAACTTCATGTCTGACCGTATCATAACTCTGAAGTCCCTTTCTTCCACCACTGAATTTAGTTCAGCTCCACCAAATATAAGTTATTTTGGGATTACTGTTCCCCATATATAAAACGTTGCACTTTGCTGGATTGAAGCATAGTTGCCACTTTTCTGACCATCCCTGTTGTCTGTCTAGATCACTCTGAAAAAAGCACTGCTTAGCAGTGATCATTAACTACTCCATTCTTTACATCATCTGCAAATTTAGACATCACACCCTCTATCCCTTCATTGATGTCATTTAAGAAAATCAAAAATAACTGAGGTCTCAATACTGAACTTGGGGAACCCCACTTCTTACATTAACCTAATCTGATGAATAACCATCTATCACAACCCTCTGCCTTCTGCCCTGAAACCATCCTGCTATCTATCTAAATATTTTCCCTGTGATTTCAACCTGTTCCAACTTATAAAGTAACCGCTCGTGTGGGACAAGTGTGTCAGATAATGTACATTCATTTAATTTTCTTACTCTTTGTTACTGCCAAGCACAATCAAATGAGAATGTGTTCTCTGTTACACATTATCTTCACTTTCTGAAATTTCTTTCACAGCATCTAGATTTCGTGTATCTTTTGCTCTCTTTAAAAAATCAGTAATCTGGGTTTGTTTGCTTTTGCTTAATAGATCTTTGTAAATTTCATGGTAAGCATGTAGTTCCCTTTTGAACTTTGTGCTCCTTTCAGTCGAAGGATCTGCATTAAAAAAAACAAGATTCTAATTGCTCGGCTAAGTTTATACCTTCCCCTATGCTTTTTAGTGTAAAATTTGGAAACTTCAGAATTTTCATCTGTGCTATCATCCTCTGAATTGATTTAGTTTACCTACAATGCCGTTTCCACCAATCTACTTCACCAGCCTCTTTTCTACCAGTAATTCTTGAACTGCTTCAGTAGTCACACCATCAAAACCTCCCCCTCCTGCTGACTTAGCAAGTTCTACTATCTCACTGATTCCATTTTCTGCCAGTTTGACCATATTTCCTGAATGAACTGACTGGCTATACATTTTTCCAACATGCATTTAAGTTGACGGTTTTACTTCTTTGAGCGATAAAGTTATGATTCTGAAAAGTCCACAATTGAAAAATGTTTTCATGCCTCCATCACTCTTGAATAGATTTAGAATCAATTTTTTCCAAAATCCACCGAAATGATTTTCTAATGTGAATGAGTTGAAGGTAGATATAATGCCTTGATCTAATGACTGAATTAAAGAAGTTGTATTAGACGCTATAAACATTACTTCAATGTTTGGATGACTTAAATCTTTTCCGGTGGCTTGGTGCATTACCTAATAGTAATAAAACTTTGAAATCTAGATTCTTCCGCTTTAAATAGTTTCCATAGCTGGCACAAAACAATTTAAAAACCATTCTTTAAATAAATCGGCAGCTACCCAAACTTTTTTTATTTCCTTTCCAGTATACTGGTAACGCGTTTTTATTTACACCTTTCATTGCATGAGGATTAAAGGATTTATAAACTGGCATAAGTTTTATCATGTAATGTCCTGATGCGTTGCTGCACATAAGTAACATTACACAATCTTATGGTGCCTTAAAACCTGGTGCAGTTTTCTGTTTGGCTTTTTTTTCCCCACCAAAGACCTGTCTCATCAGCATTAAAAACTTGATGTGGTGTGTATCCATGCTCTTCAATAATTTTTTGAAATTCCTCTGCATACTTCTTGGCAGCTTCATTATCACCCGATTCACTTTCCTCTTGAATTCTTATGTTATGAAATGAAAAGTAATGAAATTATGTAATCAAATTATCTTATGTAATGAAAAGCAGTTTTTAAATCGCTCAAACCAACAAATTGGCAACAAATTCCTGGTTAACAGATAATTCTCCATTTTCTTTTAAATGATTATAAATTTTTAATGCCTTTTGTGTAATTTCATTTACTGCTGTCGTCAATCCAAATACTGAGTGCTTTTTCCATTTTCTCAATTATTGGTGTTTGGGGACGAGCTGTCATATTTGTAGAATTGAAAGATCCTGCAAGAACAGCAGTTCTAATTTTCTGTTAATTTTTCTTTATAGTCCAGATTGTTGCTTCATTTAAATTTAAACATTTTGCAGTGTATGATACCTCCCCCCCCTTTTTTTTAAGAAAATCCAAAATTTGTATCTTTGATTCTAGAGAAATAGTTTCTTTTGAGCTGTGCTTTTTTACTTTCCTTAAGCATAATTTAGGGCTAGAATATAATTCACAACAAAGGAATTATTCAAATATGGTTCTTAAGAACAAAGTTTAGTAATACATACCGGGAAAAATCTATAAACAAATCAAATAAAACCAAAAATAGCCTTACAAAAACCTCAAAATTCATGAACTTCACGTTTCAAAGTCACAATTTTTTATGGACTCAAACAAGCACAAGTTCAATAGCACAGAACCTAACACGACAAAATAAAATAGAGATATCTCAATTTTTTTTTTTTTTTTTTTTTGAGTCAACAGCAGGGATTCACAGAAAAGAATGGAAATGTTGGAAAATTACATCCAACATAATAGCAGGGTTTTTCCTACACAAAAACTCAAAAATATCATGTTGTGCAAGGTTTGCCACAATTCTCTAACCATGTTAGAGCGAAACCGTGTTGTATAAGTAACCCATGTGAGGGTTGCTGCAATTTATCAGTCATGTTAGAACGAAACAGTGTCATAGAAGTACCATGTTATACGGGGGTTCCTTGCGTTGCGTGTGTGTGTAAAAATCTGTGTGTGGGTATATGCCATCAACTCCAGGAACCTTATTTGCCTTTAAAATTTTCAGCAAATATTTTCCCTCAAAACATACCTTGCAGTTTTGAGGGAGTGTATCGAACCATTGAGATTAATTGTGAGGTCATCTTAGGACTCGGGGAGATTCCTTTGGATTGGAGAAGTGCCAGTGTATCGCCAATACATAAAAGCTGTTCTTAAGAGTAAAGTTCATAACTACAGACCGGTTAGTCTGACTTCAGTGGTAGGAAAAATCTTAGAGGGAGTGATTTAGAGTGAAATCCAGGGATATTTTTAGCATTAGCATTAGTAGAGGCATTAGATGCAAAAAAGCAAGCTTATGCAGCATCAGCCAAAAAAAAAAAAAAAAAAAAAACCCACTTCCACTTCACCCCTCTGTTCGTTCAAAATACCTGTCCAGCTGAGCCTTAAACTTATTTAGGCTATCAACCTCCACGACAAGGGATGGAAGTCTGTTTCACCAACCAACCACCCGCTGGCTAAAGGCAAATTTCCGCACGTCTATCCTACATCTGTCTTTCCTCAATTTGAATTTATGCCCTCTCAGGTGATTATTCTGAGCTAGAGGAAGGATCCCATCAGCATTGAGCATGCTCAAACCATACAAGGCTTTATACACCTCTATCAGATCACCTCGCTGGTGCCTAGTCTCCAGACACTGTAATTTGCAAAACTTAAGCCTTTCTTCGTAAGAGCACCCCTTTGTTCCATTCACTAATCTTGTTGCCCTTCTCTGTACTCGTTCCAGCAGCTCTACATCCTTCTTGAAATGAGGCCTCCAGACCTGTATACAGTGCTCTAGGTGTGGCCTGACCATTGCCTTATACAAGGGAATAATCACCTCCTTATCCCTGCTGGAAAAATTCCTGTATATCATTGACAATACTCCATGAGCTACTCTTGCAGCCTATCTGCACTGCTCAGAGAACTTCATATCTGCCTGCACAACCACCCCCAAGTCCCTTTCATTCTCTACCACTGTCCATGTAGTACCACAGAGTTGATAGGTTGCTCTGGGGTTGCTGTTTCCCATGTGTAGTACTTTATTTGTCAATGTTAAACTTCATTTGCCACCTCTCAGCCCATCTGCTCAACCTTTACAGATCCTGTTGCAGCAGCATAGTGTCAGTAGTGTCCTTGACAACCCTGCCAACCTTTGTATCGTCTGCAAACTTGGACATTAAGCTTGATATACCATCATCAATATCATTTATAAATACAGAAAACAATAATGGACCCAACACTGAGCCCTGAGGGACTCCACTAATAACATTAGTCCACGATGAGCAGTGTCCATTGATTACCACTCTCTGTCTTCTCCCCCTCAACCACCCCTTTATCCATAGCAGCAATTAGCCTCCAATGTCACACTGCTCCAATTTGTGTAGCAGTCTTCCATGTGCAACAGTATCAAAAGCCTTTCTAAGATCCAAGTATATAATATCAAAGCTATTCCCCGCATCCAGTTCTTTTGTGACTGCATCATAGTATCCAATCAAATTGGTCAGGCAAGACTTCCCCTTAACAAAACCGTGCTGTGTCCGAGCTATAACTGAATTCTTGTCTAAATGATCCTGCAGAGCTTCTTTAACCAGTGCCTCCATTAATTTTCCTGGAACAGAAGTTAAGCTCACAGGTCTATAATTACTTGTGTCAGCCTTTGATCCTCCTTTGTGAATTGGGGTCACATTTGCATATTTCCAGTCTATGGGTACCTCCCCCTGAGTCCAAGGAAGCTCTCATAATTATGGCTAAGGGTTTGCTTACTTCCTTTGCTGCCTCCTTTAATATAACTGGATAGATCCCATCCACCCCGGGTGCCTTTCTTGTGTTTATCTTCAACAGTTTCTCCTCCACTTTACTCCCAGTTATTTCAAGATTCTGTAGCTTACTGCTAGAGTTGAATACACCTCTGGCATTCCCCTCGCTGAATAACTCCTGTGTGAATGTCGATGCAAAATATTCATTTAGTTTGTTAGCTACCTGAGCAGGATCATCAACAGTTGACCCATCAATATCAAGTGGACCAATCTGATTCATTCCCTTCCTTCTAGAGTTTACATAAGTAAAGAACTCTTTGCTGTTTTTCTTTGCGTCCCTTGCCAAGGATTTCTCGTAATCTGCCTTCGCCTGCCTAACCTCCTTTGTAACTTGGTTGCATATCAACTTGTATCTATCATAGGCTTCTGTGTCGTGTGTTAATTTGTAAGTATCCCATGCATTTTTCTTCTCTGCCATATGCCTCATTAGTTCATCTGACATCCATTTTGGCCTAAACCTTGAACAGTATTTCTTAGTTGGTATGTAAAGCCTAGTAGCTTACAAGATAAGTTCTTTGAATGCTTCCCATTTTGAATTTGCTGTTGGTAACATCATCAGTTGGTCCCACCGTATAGAATTTAAATACTGTCTCTGTCCATCGTAGTCGCCTTTACGGAAGCAATAACCCTTACCTTTACCCCTGATGGTAGTTACCTCTTTGAGTAAATCCCACTTCAGCACACTGTGATCACTGCCACCTAGTGGTTCATTTATCTGCAGATTCTTAATGCATGAAGAATCCCTGCTGATAATCAAATCAAGAGTATTACTCCCTCTAGTTGCCTCCCGAACATGCTGATGTAGAAAACAATCATCCAATAAATCCACAAAAGCCCTGCTAGTGTGTGAGTGACCAGCCCCCAAATTCCAGTCAATATCTGGGAAATTAAAATCTCCCATTATAAGACTCTCTGATTTACTGGCCCACTCTATTTCCCTGTACAGTTTCTTATTATACTCATCAGAGTCATTAGGCCTATAGCACACTCCTACTCTCAATTTTGATCTCCCAATGCTTATGTCACACCAAACTGACTCAACACTGCAATGTCCCGCGATGTCGACTGGCTTCACTTCCTTGGTTTTTATGTGTTTCTTAACTAATAGTATAACCCCTCCCCCTTCCTATCCTGTCTATCCTTTCTGTAGATGTTGTACTCCCCAAATTGCAGTTCTGCATCTTTTATATCTGTGTGACACCACGTCTCTGATATCCCAACAATATCTGCCTTTGATGTTTTGAGCAATACCTCAAATTCATCAAATTTATTTACTAAACTCCTAGCATTGGTGTACACGCAAGTATACCTGCACCTGTTTCTATTCTTAGCTACCTTAACACAACCCATGTGTTTACTTGTACCGCAATGGCTCCCAGCAGTATCTGAAATATCATGCATCTTGTTTTTCAGGCTTCTGCTCATTCTAATAGAAGCAGTGCAAGAATCTCTTTCGCCTCTGCCAGTGGCTACTGTCAATCTATTGTTCTTTGTCTCCCCCCAAGCTAGCAGTTTTCCGACCCACCTAACACTGCCTCGATAGCATCAGCAAATATTCTTGCACCCTTTCTATTTAAGTATATCCCATCCCTCTAGAAGCAATCTTTCCTGTTAACAAGCAGAGACCACACTGAGAAAAATTCTACCCCATCATCCTTGCACAATCTCTCCAGTGCCGAATTGAGGGACAAGGCTCTCATTATGTACTTCCTCCTATCATGTCTGGCCAGGATTGCAGTCACTTTCAAATTTAACTCTAACTTGTGACTTTTTTTCCAACATTGACCTATACTTGCTAAGTAAATCCACAGATCTCCTACACTTAATGTCATTACTGCTAACTTGTACAACAGTATCACCCTTTGTGACGTGCTTCCGTAGCCAGGTGGGAAGGAGCAGCAGTGCGTAGCATGCGCTTCTTGATTAGACTAGGGTTCGAACCCGTTCGAACCACCAAATACGGAAAGGTCAGGGAATGACCACCGCATATTCACAGAGCATTATGGCCTTAGTTGCTAATGCTCCTAAAAACCAAATAACAAACAAACCCTTTGTGCCCTTAAAAGATGATATCTGCTCTACAATGTCATCAACTTTTGCCCCTGGCAGACATACCCTGGTCCTATTCCACCTATCCTTTTTTGCATAATATATTTCTCGTTTCCCTGACAATTGACTGAGAGCTTGATGAACCCCTATTTTAATTCTTTCTAGGGCATCTCTTCAACCCAACTCTTCAAGTTCTCATAGACGCCCATCAAAATGCTGAGTCGGTGCCTAATTTCTTCACGTTCTCTGCACCTAGCACACACAAAGACATCATCCATGGCTAAATAATGTCCTGTCTTCTCTCGAACAGGACATAATCTAGCCATGGATCATGTCCTTTTCGAGAGAGATCCGAAAATCTGTCGCATTTTGCACATTTTTTTAGACATTAATGCGTTGGAGAATCGCCCCCTTCGGTTCTCCAGCAAACCACTGCACTTTCGCTACTTTGCACAATTTGCTTTGCTGCTCTAGTCTGGGGCATGATTTCCATTTAAATACAATTTATAATTCACAATAAAAATTAAAAGGATTTATAAATTTAATTGGTTAATTGCCAGTATTATACTAAGCTAACAGATTACTACTACAGTGCTATGTATTACACTATCTAGTTTTACATTATACCTTATGCTATCAAGTTTGAGATATATATAATGCTATTCCGTATCGATACTACACATTGGCTGGTGCAGCATAAGCCTTAGGCTTCATTTGCACCATGTTGCTAATAATAATAATAATGGTGGCAAGTTTCGAACAGTACAAGTTTTACTGATACTAAGTAATAACCCACAAAATCCCTAGTTGATATAGATGAACAGTGCACTGTTGAGTCAGTTTGGTGTGACCTAAGCACTGCGAAAGCAAAAATAAGAATAGGAGTGTGTTATAGGCCTAATGACTCGAATGAGTACAATGAACAATTGTACAGAGAAATAGAGTGGGCTAGTAAATCAATATATCTTATAATGGGGGATTTGAACTTCCCAGATAGTGACTGGAACTTGTGGGTTGGTCACTTGCACACTAGTCAGACTTTTGTGGATTTATTGGATGATTGTTTTCTGCAGCAGCATGTTCAAGAGGCAACCAGAGAGAGTAATACTCTTCATCTGGTTATCACCAGTGATCATTTGTGTATTACGAATTTGCAGATAAAGGAACCACTAGACAGCAGTGATCACAGTGTACTGATGTGGGATTTACTTAAAGATTTAATTACCATCAGGGGTAAAGGAAAGGGTTTTTACTTCCGTAAAGGTGAGTACAGTGGTCTCAGAAAGTTTTTAAATTCTGTACAGTGGGATCAACTGACGATGTTACCAACAGTAAATTCTAAGTGGGAAGCATTCAAGTAATTAATATTGGATGCTACTAAAAGTTTCATGCCTATTAAGAAATATTGTTCAAGGTTTAGGCCTAAATGTTTATCTAATGATCTAATGAGACTCATAACAGAGAAGAAAAATGCATGGGATGCATATAAATTATCAAGCGACTCAGAAGCCTATGGCAGATATAAGCTAGTCTGTAATCAGCTCACAAAGGAGGTTAGACAGGTGAAGACAGATTACGAGAAATCCTTGGCAAAAGATGCTAAGAAAAATAGCAAGGATTTCTTTACTTATATAAACTCTAAAAGGAAGGGGATGAATCTGATTGGTCCACTTAGCATCGATGGTTTGACTGTTGATGATCCGGCTCAGATAGGTGACAAACTGAATGAGTATTTTGCATCTACATTCACACACATGAGGAATTATTAAGGTTTGAAAATGGCAGAAAGTTATCAAATTGTAGCAGGATACTTAATGATTTTGTAATAACTGAGAGCAAAGTGGAGGAGAAATTGTTGAAGTTAAACATCAGAAAAGCACCTCGGGTGGATGGGATCTATCCAGTTATATTAAAGGAGGCGGCAAAGCAACTAAGCAAATGCTTAGCCATAATTATGAGAGCATCTTTGAACTCAGGGGAGGTTCCCACGGACTGGAGATGTGCAAATGTATCCCTAGTTCACAAAGGGGGATCGAAGGGTGACACGAGTAATTACAGACCAGTTAGTTTAACTTCTGTTCTGGGTAAAGTAATGGAGTCACTGGTTAAAGATGCATTGCAGGATCATCTAGACAAGACTGCAGCAATAATTCAGACACGGCATGGGTTTGTTAAAGGAATGTCTTGTCTGACAAATTTGATAGGATATTATGATGTGGTTTCAAAGTAACTGGATGCAAAAAATAATTTTGATATCATATATTTGGATTTCAGGAAAGCTTTTGACACTGTTGTGCATGGAAGACTATTGTACAAATTGCAGCAGAATAGTATTAAGGGTAAGTTGCTACAATGGATAAAAGGATGGGTCAATGGGAGAAGACAAAGGGTGGTAATCAATGGGTGCTGCTCTTCGTGGATTAATGTTATTAGTGGAGTCCCACAGGGTTCAGTGTTGAGTCCACTGTTGTTTTGTATATTTATCAATGATATTGATGAAGGTATATCAGGCATAATGAAGTTTGCAGATAATACAAAGGTTGGCAGGGTTGTTAATGACAGTAATGGCAGTGTGCTACTGCAACAGGATCTAGATAATTTGGGCAGATGGGCTAAGAAGTGGCAATTGAAGTTTAACCTTGACAAATGCAAAGTACTGCATATGGGTAGAAGTAACCCCAGAGAAACATACCAACTGTGTGGTACTACACTTAAGGTGGTAGAAAATGAAAAAGACTTGGGAGTAATTGTGCAGTCAGATATGAAGTTTTCTGAGCAATGCAGACAGGCTGCCAGAGCAGGTCATGGGGTTTTGTCAACGATATATAAAGGAATTTTGCTAGCAGGGAAAAGGAGGTGATTGTCCCTCTGTATAAGGCAATGGTCAACCCACACCTTGAGTACTGCATACAGGTCTGGAGGCCTCATTTTAGGAAGGATGTAGATTTGCTTCTGATGTACAGAGAAGGGCAACAAGATTGGTGAGGGGAATGAAGGGATCCTCTTACCAAGAGAGGGTTAAGTTCTGCAAATTGCAGTGGCTGGAGACTAGGCACCTGCACGGTGATCTGATTGAGGTGTATAAGGCCTTGAATGGGCTGAGCACGCTGAATTCTGATGGGATCCTTCCACTTGTTCAGATTACGAACCAAAGGGGCATAAATTCAAATTAAGAAAAGACAGATGTAGAATAGATGTCCAGAAATTGGCCTTTAGCCAGCGGGTGGTTAATTGCTGGAACAAACTTCCATCTGTCATTGTGGAAGTTGATAGGTTGAATAAATTTAAGGAGGAACTGGACAGGCATTTGGAGGGAATGGTGTGTTTTTTTTTTTTTTTTTAATTTTTTATTTATTTATTTATTTTTGGCTGATGCTGCATAAGCTCATACACTTGCTTTCTTGCATCACATGCCACTACATGCACTACTACTACTAGGAATATGAAGCTACTTCTAGAAAATAAAGTAATATGCCAATTAAGTCAATAAAATTGTAAAAACTTCTCTATTAGCTGGAGCCATAAAAACTTCGCCCGCACCGAGTTAATCTCGTTCCCAGTCTTCAAATCATCATATATTCAAATCGAGGAAGGATGGTTGCAGAAGTGACTCTAAGCCTTTCCATCACATGATCCAGTGAGATAAGCTTTACTGAAAGTGGCCAATATGATTGTGACTCTTCTTAAGCTGGAAGGCAAAAAAAAGAGATCAAGGTCAACAGACTCATCCGGCATCTCTTATATATCACTCATTGTCAAATATTCCTGTGAGAAAGTTATCTCTATTTCTTATTCAGAAATGTTTGGAAAATGCTGGATTAACTAAAATGGTAAAGCAAATGCAGTCTGGAGGTCTGCCAGATGAAACAATGAAACCCGAAACATTCAGAATTAGTAATGAAACTGACCACTCTTTTTAATATTGCTGTGAAAGTAACACCTCATGCCATCCCAAATACCTCCAAATTAGTTGTAGCATGGGACCTCATGAACATCTCACAGGAAGAAATAGTTATACATGACCACATAAGTCCATAATGGGCACCTCCATAGCCAGGTGGGAAGGAGCAGCAGTGCGCATAGCACACGCTTCTTGATTAGACCGGGGTTCAAGTCCGTCACCACCAAATATGGAGGATGCGAATAGGTCAGGGAATGACCATCGCATATCCCACAGCAATATGGCCTTAGTTGCTAATGCTCCTAAAAACAGAACAACAACAACAAAACAACAACAATAAGTCCATAATACCAAATCCTATCAGATGCTATTAATACCAGAAATATGAACACTTCCAAGTAATGTGCTGAAGTACTATGATATGCCAAAACTGTGGTTCATCTGAATATACTCATGCAGACTGTAGCATGACCTCCTTTTTTTCGTCCCAGTTGAAAAAGGCAATCGCCCATCTTATTTAAAAAACTGTGAGCTGTGGAAAATAAGAAAGCAAACACAGAAATACAATATAGAACAAAGTAGCCTACCAAGTAGCAAAAAATAGGTGCAATCTGTACAAAAATGCACCTATTTATAAATGTCCCATACAAGTTACTTGATAGCTACTCAAACTTGTGTGTCACTCCCTCATGCCGCTTTCATTGCAGAATACACCAAGATGCTTTGAACCATCTTTTTTCTCTGCTGTAATGTTGTAATGGAGCCAAAAAAAATAAAAAATAAAAATAATAATAATCTTTGCTATTATATGTGAGAAATTGATTGAATTTCTCCAGTACATTAATAAAATCAAAGTGTAATGTAAATTGATAAATATTGTGCATACCTCATTGTAATTAATTCTTAAGAAGAATAGTTAACTTATTTATCCTCCAGTATGAATTTTTTTTTCTGTAAAGTGCATTCATTGATATCCTGAGTTAAAATTGTATTTAAAAGTGATAACATTTTAGCATTACTCAGCACTGATAACATTAATGTGATCTTATCAGTAATGTTATCAGCGCTGATAACATTACTCAGTGCTGATAACATTTGCTGCAATTCCTTTTATTGTTATTTGTTTACATTTAACAAACTGAACTTTAATTTGCATTTTAACTACTAGCAGTAGTCTTCATTAATTATGTTTAACAGATTTAATAAGTTCAGATATTAGTGCTTAATATTCAGTGAAATGTGCTTCTCCAAAAATTCTCACTCACTACTTATATTATACTTCTCTCCAATCCAACACCACTCAATCCTGAAAGTGCTGGATTTTTAAAAGTTTACCTGAAAATTGTAATGATGTTGTTTTTAGAAACTTGTTTCAAATCAAATAAAATAACCATTCTAAAGTAGTAGATTTTTGGCCCTTGCTTATGATGTAATAACTATTAGCATTAATATTAGCCATATGGTGCAAGGAAGCCAGGCATTTGCTGCACCAGCTAAACAGACAAACAAAAAAAAAATATGCATTTTTCTCCTTCCACAAGTACTGATCCAGCTGGCCTTTGAATTTCTTCAAGCCTGATCAACTACCTATGGGTGCAACTTATTCTCATGATTAACAACTCACTCCCTCACTAAAATAGAGTGGACTACAGTCCATTCTATAAATTTTCTTCTCCCCACCCTATTCAAATTTATGGCAGGAGGCATAAATTTGAACTAGTGTCATTTATTTTTGAGCCTTTTCAAGAAGCTGTTTTTTTTTTTTTTTTTTAAGGTGTAGCTTCCACACCTAGGGACAGATTTGGACACTGACATTTCACAGCAGGATTGCAAGCAACAAGGTATATTGAGGCCAGACTAATTGGTCTGTATTTATTCACTTTGTTCTTAGAACTTTATGGAGAGTTCTAAGAAGGCAATATAGTGATTATTTTCCTGTCCAAGGAGAATTTTCCTTGAATCAAATGAAATTTGCATAATTAACCTTGGTAGTTTGATTTTCCTCACTTGCTGCTTCCTTCAAAACTATTGGGCATCAAACTATGAAGGTAATTATCTGCTATGTATAAGTATAGTGCGAAAACATCAATAATACATAGCCAAATCTGAATGAACAGAATATTAGCAAAGCAGCATCATTTTAAGTTATATCTCATATTGTGAATACCTTCACAACGAGCTGCCATGATATTGCACTACTTCGAATAAGTAACACTTCACCTGGGGAGAAGACTAATGTTACTTATTCTCAGATGGATATCACCACCCAGATGGCACTGTTTTAGGGCTATTCGGCCCTTCTTCGGTGGGTGGGTGAGTAGGTAGCATCACTCAGGTACCTACCTACCTACCCACCCACCGAAGAAGGGCCAAATAACCCTGAAACGGTGCCGTCTGGGTGGTGGTATCCATCTGAGAGTAAGTAACATTAGTCTTCTCCTCAGGTGAAGCGTTACTTATTCGAAGTAGTGCAATATCATGGCAGCTCGTTGTGAAGGTATTCACAATATGAGATATAACTTAAAATGATGCTGCTTTGCTAATATTCTGTTCATTCAGATTTGGCTATGTATTATTGATGCTTTAGCACTATACTTATACATAGTCTAGACTTTTCCATAGCTTTGAGGCTTACCCCCTAAACGCTTTATAGGTAATTATCTGCTCAAAAGATCATTAATGCCTTTTATTTGCCATTCCTCATAAATGGTTGCTATATAATTTTTTTTTTTTTTTTTTTTTTTTTGCTGATGCTGCATAAGCTCACTTTCTCGCATCATATGCCTCTGCTCATTCTAATGCTAATATCTTATTGTTGCAGTAAATATTTAGTTTGGGTACATGTACATTTTAGGCGACTCCGTAGCCAGGTGGGCAGGAGCGGCAGTGCGTAGCACACGCTTCTTGATTAGACTGGGGTTCGAGCCTGTGGCCACTGAATACAGAGGATGCGGAAAGGTCAGGGAATGACCACCGCATATTCCTGGAGCAATATGGCCTTAGTTGCTAATGCTCCTAAAAACCAAATAACAACAACATGTACATTTTATATTGTTCTTTTGTCATGCCACATGCCTCTGCCAATGTGGTTTTGCCACTTGTCTATCATTTGGAGTAGCCTGGGTTGGATTATGCCAGATACTGGAGAAATTCTTGAAGGCCTGTTCAATCAGTGCTGTAGTTTCCTGATCTCAGGCAGAGGGAGTACAGTTTCTGTTATGAATTATTCTGGGTTTGCGCATTGAGTGGCCAATGTGCAAATTGGTCTCTGAACACACTGTGCAGTATGGCCTAACACTTCCTTTAAACATGCCACAATTATCTTTTCACATTCTAGCTTTTGTGGGTTGTTCTTTTACCATGCCACACTTTAGCTTGTGTGTGTGTGTGTGTGTGTGTGTGTGTGTGTGTGTGTGTGTGTGTGTGTGTGTGTGTGTGTGTGTGTGTGTGTGTGTGTGGGCGGGCGGGCATGTGCGTGTACATGATGAGTTACTAAGCTTTTGATATAAGCTAGTCTGTAATCAAGTCACAAAGGAGGTTAGGCAAACGAAGACTGATTACAAGAAATCCTTGGCAAAGCATGGAAAGAAAAACAACAAAGACTTCTTTACTTATGTAAACTCTAGAAGGAAGGGGATGAATCAGATTGGTCCAATTGATGTTGGTGGTTCGACTGTTGATGATCCGGCTCAGATAGGTGACAAACTCAATGAATATTTTGCATCTACATTCACACATAAGGAATTCTGTGAGGAAGGGGAGGACAGAAATTTACTAAACTCTAACAGGGAGCTAAATGATTTTGTAATAACAGAGCAAAGTGAAGGAGAAATTGAAGTTAAACATAAAAAAGGCCACCTGGGGCAGATGAAACCTATCCTGTTATACTGAAGGAGGCAGTGAGGGAAGTAAGCAAACCCTTAGCCACAATTATGAGAGCATCCTTAGATTCAGGAGAGGTCCACATGGACTGGAGATGTGCAATTGTATCCCCAAATCACAAAGGGGATTCAAAGGGTGACCCAAATAATTATAGATCTGTTAGTTTAAATTCTATTCTGGGGAAAATAATGGAGTCAATTGTTAAAGAAGTGATGCACATAGACTAGGCTACAGTAATAGTTCAGACACAGCATGGTATTGTTAAGGGGAAGTCTTGCCTGACCAATTTGATTGGATACTATGATGTGGTCACAAAAGAATTGGATTAAAAAAAAATAATTTTGATATCATATACTTGGATTTCAGGAAAGCTTTTGATACTGTTGCACATGGAAACTGCTCTACAAATGGAAAGGTATGGCATTAAGGGTGAATTTCTACAATGGATAAAGGGATGGTTGAGTGGGAGACAGCAGAGAGTGGTATTAAATGGACACAATGTTATTAGTGGAGTTCCCCAGGGTTCGGTGCTTGGGCCCATTGTTGTTTTGTGTATTTATTGATATTGAAGGTATACCAGGCATAATGTCCAAGTTTGCAGATGATACAAAGGTCGGCAGGGTTGTTAATGATAGTAAAGACAGTATGCTACTGCAACAGGATCTATCTAGAAAAGTTAGGTAGATGGGCTGAGAAGTGGCAACTGAAGTTTAATATTGACAAATGCAAAGTACTGGATACGGGTAGCAGTAACCCAAGAGAAATGTACCAACTGTGTGGTACTACACTCGAGGAGGTGAAGAATGAAAAAGACCTGGAGGTAATTGTGCAGTCGGATATGAATTCTCTGAGCAGCACAGATGGGCTGCCAGGGAAGGTCATGGAGTTTTTTGTCACTGATATATAGGAATTTTGCTAGCAGAGACAAGGTTATTATACCTTTGTATAAGATAGTATGAATCAGAGTTGAAATACTCAATATGTTCTACGTTGATAATAATATTAGTAAATTAATAAGAGGAGTTTACCTCAATATAGTACGTGGAACACTTCCGTATGATACCCTCCAGAAATTAAAACGGAAAAAACGAAAAAATCGACAACTTACCGGTACATTAAAGTAAAATATAAATAATTAAATAATCAATTTAACACAATTCAAATCAATTCAAAACAATTAAAATTCAAATTAACGCAATTAAAAGAATCTAACGAAAATATTCAAAACGATTTTCCTTCCTGAAGCTGACAATGCTTTTCGACCGACTGTCGTGATCACAGGAATGAAAATTACCGAATCCGGCTAAACCTGCAACTTAAATAGTGATTGTGTCTTCGCGCATGCGCGTAAAGGTGCACATAGACTAGGCGTAAAGGTGCACATAGCATCGGAGATCAAATATGGCCGCCGAACATTAACAGAATTCTCGTGTAATTTAATTTCAACGGTTTCTGCAATTAATAGTCGCGTATAATTACATTGAACGTTAAGTATTTTGGCCTCGTTAAATAAATAAGTATGTTTTTCGTTAATGGCATGAAAGGCTAATTCTGACGCTGCTGAACGAGAAGCACGAACTGAGGCTTCGTGTTGATTTACACGGATATTAAGAGAAAACCGCGTCGAACCCTGATAAGACGAGTCGCAATCACCGCAAGAAATGTTGTATACTAGATCATTAATTTGTGTTGCGAACGCTGAAAGAACCGAGCGATTGTTCAGTATAGTGTGTAACTTCCGTATAGGCCTAGCTATAATTTTAAATTCGGTATCTTTAAAGAATCTGTTAAGCTGTTTGTGCCACTGTTCAACATATGGGACAGAAATAAAGTATTTTTTGATATTACTATTGTTGATTGGTGCAGTATTTTGTATCTTATCCTTAGCTTGTACCCTAATTCGATTTATTGTGTTAATGGGATAACCCCTGTTCAAGAATCTGCTAGTTAATATTTGTATTTCTGAGTCTAAAGCAGAATCCGTCGTTGAATATTTATAGGCATTTAGAAATTGATTAAAGATAATCGATCTTTTGTAGGTGAACGGGTGGTAGCTATTATAATGTAGAAGCATGCCGGTGTTTGTGGGTTTTCGATAGATGCTAAATTGTATTTTGTTCGAGTCCCGGGTAAGCGTGAAATTTAGAAAGTTTAATGACTTAGTATCCGTATCTTCCCTTTCCAATGTAAATTTGAGTCTAGAATGAATATTATTGAACGAATGTAAAATGTCTTGGATAGTACTACTATCGGTAATAACTAGAACATCGTCTAAATACCTCCCATAGTATGTGATACGGGAACGAAAAGGTGTCAAATGTATCTGCTCAATCGTTGAGAGATAGATCTCTGACATTAAGCCACTCAGGCTCAAACCCATTGGTAATCCAAAAATTTGTTTGTACACCTTGTCTCGAAAGGTGATGTAGTTAGCCTCAACTAATAGTTTAATTAAGTGAAAAATCTCCTTTATAGGCAGCTTCGTATAATTAATCGGTGTCGAGTTTTTATTTAACATATCCCAAATAATATCTAATGTGTATTCAACGTTTACATTCATATATAATGAGGTAACATCTAATGAGAATAAATTGTCATTGTCGCCGAGTCTACAGTCTTTAAGATTATTAAATAATGTATCGTAATTCTTAATTCCAAATTGTATAACCTGTCTAAAAGGTTTTATAATGTTATATACATGTGTGGCTAAGGCTGAAAATGCCGAGTTCCTGTAGGAAACAATAGGTCGAATCGGAAATCCAGGCTTGTGTAATTTTACCTGACCAAAAAGTGCAGGAATATTGTATGTTCTGGACTTCAATTCCTTCAACTGAACCATAGTAATGTAGTCGTTTTTTCGATATGTGGTTAACATTTTATTGTATTGATTTACCAAATTGGTAAACAGAGTCGGGTCCACTTCACAATAAGTGGAGGTATCAGATACAACTGAATCTAACTTATTAATATAATCATGTTTATCTAGTATTACCACTGTATCTCCTTTATCTGCCCTCTGTATAATAATGTCCTTATTTTCTCGAAGTTCTCGTAAAGCTGAACTGTCATGTGTATTCAATTTAGGAAGTCGCGTTTCTTTTATGTTATTCACCACTTGGTTAACTTGTTGAATAAATACATCTTTTTGTGGAACACTACGAAGTCCAAATTCAATATCAATTACGCATTGTTTTTTTGGCAGCTTTCGAGGTGGTAAATTATAATTTAATCCTTTGGATAAAAGTGAAATCTGGTCCTGCGATAGTGTACACGAGGAAAGATTTGTAACCTGTTGATATGTCGGTTCGTTGGATACTGGGTGAGGGGGTGTTCGTGAACTATCGTGAATTTGATCTCCGATGCGTGGACCTTTACGCGCATGCGCGAAGACACAATCACTATTTAAGTTGCAGGTTTAGCCGGATTCGGTAATTTTCATTCCTGTGATCACGACAGTCGGTCGAAAAGCATTGTCAGCTTCAGGAAGGAAAATCGTTTTGAATATTTTCGTTAGATTCTTTTAATTGCGTTAATTTGAATTTTAATTGTTTTGAATTGATTTGAATTGTGTTAAATTGATTATTTAATTATTTATATTTTACTTTAATGTACCGGTAAGTTGTCGATTTTTTCGTTTTTTCCGTTTTAATTTCTGGAGGGTATCATACGGAAGTGTTCCACGTACTATATTGAGGTAAACTCCTCTTATTAATTTACTAATATTATTATCAACGTAGAACATATTGAGTATTTCAACTCTGATTCATACTATCTAATTAATTTTCAAACTCTTATTGACGATTTCATTCACTTCCTGTCTCTCCAGTAGTATACAATCGATACACACAATTATGGGAGATTTTTTGAATGGCTTGGTACAAAATTACATTAAATCTACACTAAGGTACTCGGCCCAAAGTTACCATATTTCTTTCCTAAAATATTGCCTTCAAAACAACATCGTTCCGAAATTTGCCAGGGTGAATTTAAATCAAAAAATTTCAGGCATAAAACAACTATCACTGGCGACATCACGTAATATTGTTAAGCTTGCCTTAAAATCTCGATATTCGGATAAACAAAAATACCTTTCCCAGGTTAGGAAGCTTCGCGATAAATTAAAAAATTATCTACATCCGAACGATTGGTCTGTATTGAAGACCTCCATAGATTCGCGACGGGAAGCACAAGCCTCAGAAATAAAAAACAGACACGTTAATAAGTTGCAAACATTATCGAATAGTTCAAGACACGTTCATGCGAATTCTAACACATTGTCGCGAGCTTGCGACCAAGTTCACACGAGTTGGGTGACATCCCCCCCACAGACACATAACGCACTACCACAGAATATGTCGGCTAGTTCACGAACACCCCCTCACCCAGTATCCAACGAACCGACATATCAACAGGTTACAAATCTTTCCTCGTGTACACTATCGCAGGACCAGATTTCACTTTTATCCAAAGGATTAAATTATAATTTACCACCTCGAAAGCTGCCAAAAAAACAATGCGTAATTGATATTGAATTTGGACTTCGTAGTGTTCCACAAAAAGATGTATTTATTCAACAAGTTAACCAAGTAGTGAATAACATAAAAGAAACGCGACTTCCTAAATTGAATACACATGACAGTTCAGCTTTACGAGAACTTCGAGAAAATAAGGACATTATTATACAGAGGGCAGATAAAGGAGATACAGTGGTAATACTAGATAAACATGATTATATTAATAAGTTAGATTCAGTTGTATCTGATACCTCCACTTATTGTGAAGTGGACCCGACTCTGTTTACCAATTTGGTAAATCAATACAATAAAACGTTAACCACATATCGAAAAAACAACTACATTACTATGGTTCAGTTGAAGGAATTGAAGTCCAGAACATACAATATTCCTGCACTTTTTGGTCAGGTAAAATTACACAAGCCTGGATTTCCGATTCGACCTATTGTTTCCTACAGGAACTCGGCATTTTCAGCCTTAGCCACACATGTATATAACATTATAAAACCTTTTAGACAGGTTATACAATTTGGAATTAAGAATTACGATACATTATTTAATAATCTTAAAGACTGTAGACTCGGCGACAATGACAATTTATTCTCATTAGATGTTACCTCATTATATACGAATGTAAACGTTGAATACACATTAGATATTATTTGGGATATGTTAAATAAAAACTCGACACCGATTAATTATACGAAGCTGCCTATAAAGGAGATTTTTCACTTAATTAAACTATTAGTTGAGACTAACTACATCACCTTTCGAGACAAGGTGTACAAACAAATTTTTGGATTACCAATGGGTTTGAGCCTGAGTGGCTTAATGTCAGAGATCTATCTCTCAACGATTGAGCAGATACATTTGACACCTTTTCGTTCCCGTATCACATACTATGGGAGGTATTTAGACGATGTTCTAGTTATTACCGATAGTAGTACTATCCAAGACATTTTACATTCGTTCAATAATATTCATTCTAGACTCAAATTTACATTGGAAAGGGAAGATACGGATACTAAGTCATTAAACTTTCTAAATTTCACGCTTACCCGGGACTCGAACAAAATACAATTTAGCATCTATCGAAAACCCACAAACACCGGCATGCTTCTACATTATAATAGCTACCACCCGTTCACCTACAAAAGATCGATTATCTTTAATCAATTTCTAAATGCCTATAAATATTCAACGACGGATTCTGCTTTAGACTCAGAAATACAAATATTAACTAGCAGATTCTTGAACAGGGGTTATCCCATTAACACAATAAATCGAATTAGGGTACAAGCTAAGGATAAGATACAAAATACTGCACCAATCAACAATAGTAATATCAAAAAATACTTTATTTCTGTCCCATATGTTGAACAGTGGCACAAACAGCTTAACAGATTCTTTAAAGATACCGAATTTAAAATTATAGCTAGGCCTATACGGAAGTTACACACTATACTGAACAATCGCTCGGTTCTTTCGGCGTTCGCAACACAAATTAATGATCTAGTATACAACATTTCTTGCGGTGATTGCGACTCGTCTTATCAGGGTTCGACGCGGTTTTCTCTTAATATCCGTGTAAATCAACACGAAGCCTCAGTTCGTGCTTCTCGTTCAGCAGCGTCAGAATTAGCCTTTCATACCATTAACGAAAAACATACTTTTTTATTTAACGAGGCCAAAATACTTAACGTTCAACGTAATTATACGCGACTATTAATTGCAGAAACCGTTGAAATTAAATTACACGAGAATTCTGTTAATGTTCGGCGGCCATATTTGATCTCCGATGCATGGACCTTTACGCGCATGCGCGAAGACACAATCACTATTTAAGTTGCAGGTTTAGCCGGATTCGGTAATTTTCATTCCTGTGATCACGACAGTCGGTCGAAAAGCATTGTCAGCTTCAGGAAGGAAAATCGTTTTGAATATTTTCGTTAGATTCTTTTAATTGCGTTAATTTGAATTTTAATTGTTTTGAATTGATTTGAATTGTGTTAAATTGATTATTTAATTATTTATATTTTACTTTAATGTACCGGTAAGTTGTCGATTTTTTCGTTTTTTCCGTTTTAATTTCTGGAGGGTATCATACGGAAGTGTTCCACGTACTATATTGAGGTAAACTCCTCTTATTAATTTACTAACCTTTGTATAAGGTAATGGTCAGGTCACACCTTGAGTACTGCATACAGGTCTGGAGGCCTAATTTTAGGAAGGATGTAGAGTTGCTAGAACGAGTACAGAGAAGGGCAATAAGATTGGTTAGAGGAACAAAGGAGTTCTCTTACCAGGAGAGGCTTAAATTCTGTAAGTTGCGGCATATGGAGACTTGGCACCTGAAAGGTGATTTGATTGAGGTGTGCAAGGCCTTGAATGGTTTGAGCAGGCTCAATGCTGATGGGATATTTCCAATTGCTCAGATTAAGAACCTGAGGGCACATAAATTCAAATTGAGGAAAGACAGTTGTAGAATAGATGCGCGGAAGTTTGCCTTTAGCCAGCGGGTAGTTGATTTCTGGAATAGACTTCCATTTGTTATTGTGGAAGTTGATAGTTTAAATTAATTTAAGGCTAAACTAGACAAACATTTTGTGTGACTGGATGGGTGAAATGGGAAGGGTTTTTTTTTTTATTTATATTATTTATTTATTTATTTTTTATTTTTTGGCTGACACTCTATAAGCTTGCTTTCTTGCATCATATGCAAGATTGTCTAATTGTCTAATGTTAATGATGTAGCAGTGAATGATCATACTGCAGTAGTCACTAGTAAGCCCATCTATTTGCAGATTGTGGATGTTCTCCAACTTTGTAGTTGGCTTTTTTTTTTTTTTTTTTTTGATCTGTTATAGATTTCAGCTTTACTTAATTAGTAAAGTAATATGGTGTGTAAATGTCGTTCTTCCATGGGCGGGATACCTAAAGGCAAGGTTCCCTTTTTTATCACAGTGAATAAAATTGGCAGAGGATGTGGTTTATGCACACATGACAGTGCACCATAATACTTTTTCTGTGATGTTTCTGACTTTTTAAACATAGAATGGTCAGAACTATCCTGGACAATGGCCATCACAATCACCCTGCCTCACTCTCTTAGATTAGTTGGTGTGGGCTACAAAAAAATTATGGCTATTCTTTGTGAATTATCATTTTTACAAAAAACAAACTAAGAAATTGCAATTTGAAAGCTTCTGAAACTATTAGAATAGTCCTAAAACAATAAGACATGCCAGAGAATCATGGATTTGTGAAATATTGCAAAGTGGCAGTCACTTTGGACAACTGCTATAGATATTTCCCTTTTACAAGCTTATTTCAAAGTGCATTATAGTTGAAGTAGCTTATGCGCCATTAAACACCCATAGCAACAAAATAAGCTTATTTCACTTTCTTTTTATGTTTTTTAATTTATGATTAATGGTTAATGTTTCAGAAATAAAGACTTTTGAGACATGTTTATATCTCTAAGGAAATCGGGCAACCTCTTCTTTGGAACTAAAACCTCTTTGAAAGTTTGTGCCTTAGTTAAATGTTTTTAAGAAGAGTAGTATTGCTTTAACATATAACTACAAATTATTACACTATTATACAGTGATTATTAATACTTTTATAATAATAATCATGGTGTAATAGTTTAATAATTTGTAGTTAATACTGTTATGATAATAACGATGGTGTAATAATTTGTGGTTATCACTTAATGGAAATAACTTGCAAACTGAAAGATTTCAAGTCATGATTAGAGTAGCCTTGTATTTTAGATTTTTCATAGAGGTTATATTTCAGTAGCACTTTATGCTGTACAGGGCTATATGACCATATCACAAAACTATGACTTGAAAAATCCAGGTTTATCAACCTTAATTCTGTACTGTTGAACAAAAGGATGACAACTGAGCATTCATGTTACTGCTATATTAAAGTATGAAACACGAACATTTTTATGAATTTTTTTATGAATTTATATTTCAGTAGCACTTTATGCTGTACTGGGCTTTTTTATGAATTTATATTTCAGTAGCACTTTATGCTGTACAGGGCTATATGACCATATCACAAAACTATGACTTGAAAAATCCAGGTTTATCAACCTTAATTCTGTACTGTTGAACAAAAGGATGACAACTGAGCATTCATGTTACTGCTATATTAAAGTGTGAAACACGAACAAGCTTCATAATAGCAAACGGTCGTGAAGGTGGGCATCACTATTCATCAATTTGAGCATTACTTGCATTTTCTATTAAGCACTCTGTTTTTTTTTAATAGACAAAAGAAATATTTTTACATATAATTGTTAACAATTATAAAAGAATTAAATTTCAAAACATTGTCATAGTCTAAAATACTGCTACATTCGTTTAAAAAAATTAGTACATTATTTTTATTGCAAAGGTCTTCGTGGGGCAATGGCATTTGCTCTAGCAATTCGGAACACCCTCTCTGATCAGCGGCATTTAATGCTGACAACCACATCACTTATTGCCATAGTAACTGTGATAGTATGTGGAGGCTGTACCACACAACTTCTAGCATGGCTTGGGATCCCGTAAGTTTATATTTTAAATTTTTATCAAATTCAAATGTATATATATGTATATATATATGTAGGGTGGCACCATGATCTCTCTGCCGTGATTCTGTGTATCTCCACAGAGAATCACAGTTCAACTCAGTCATGTCCTCTGTAGAGATACTGACTCTGTAAAATAGGTCAATGTGTGAATTGTATCTTGTTTGTGTTAATTTTGTAATGTTGTTTAGCCTCTTATTCACCAGGGAGCAGTAATCATCAGGAAGGCTGCCTCCAAGTATCCATCCCTGGCATGAGGAGCCAGGCTCAACTAACACTGTCTGTCCAGGGAGGGCAAGTATCATGCACCCACTGGAGTAAGTGCAATACCAGCAGGTACCAGAAAATTGAAATGATTAAATCAAAGTATTGAATGTTTTCCTTTATTGAAGAAAAAAAAGAAAAAAAAAAAAAAAGAAGTATTTAAAAAAAGAGTTTATGACAAGTGAACAGTAGCCGAGTGGTCAAGAGCGGGAGTGCAGTAGCCCACACTCTTTGAGTAGACTTGGGTTCAAGCCCCTGACTGCCGAATACGGTCGATCTGCCAACTCGCACTGGACCAGCGTGGCAGATTATAGTTCATTTTCCCTCAGCATGAATTGTTGAGGAGGCTTCCACCCTGCAGTGGGTTGATAATGGCTGCACTTTACCTTTTTTTTTTTTTTACAGTTACACATAGCCAGTTAAATGAGAATGACTTTGTATACAAAAAAAAGGGATATTTTGACTATTTAGTTCTATAAGAAAATAGCTAGAGATTATTTCTTTCAATATTTTATTGATAGAAAGAATGTCTGCTTTTCTTCATATAATATATAAAAAGACTGTTGCATAGTTTTTTTTTTTTTTTTTTTTTTGATATCTGTGATAGTCTAATACTGTGTATGGACTACAGATTGGAAAGACAGAATTAGTATTTACCAAATAGTGCAAGGAAGCCACACATGTCATGCACGGGCCAAAACAGAGAGGGGGAGAAAAAAAAAAAAAGAAAGAAACAATAAATTATGCACTTCCCTTGTCATGTAGGTAACTATCCAGTTGATTTTCTTCACACTTTTCAGCTTCAACTACCTCTACCTGTGGAGGCAACTTGTTCCAGTAATCAATGAATTGCTGGCTAAAAGAAAACCTCCTACAATCTAGTCAATGACCCTAGTTCTGGAATTCTTTATAACAGTGAAAATTCTGCCTTCATTCATTTTACTAACTCCTCTCAGAGCCTTATAAACCTCAATCACATCCTCTAGGGGTTGGTTTCAAAGCTCTGTAGCCCACATAATCGGAGTCTTTCCTCATATGGTCACCCTTTTGCCAGTCTATCAAGTGTGTCACCCATCTCTGGACTCTTTCAAAAAGCTCAGGGTCTTTTTGCAGATGAGGTCTTCATATTTGGACACAGTATTAGTATTCCAAATGTAGTCTCACAAATCTAGCCTAGTACAGTGGGATTATGATCTCCCTATCTCTACAGTAATGTTCAATAAATCATGGATAGGATACCATGGGCTTTCCTCGGCATGCCTGTTCATTAACGGCTCTACCAGTCTTTGCGTTGTCTGTAAATTTTGACATCACACCTTCTATCCCTTCGTCAATGTTGTTTATGAAAATCAGAAACAACAATGATCCAAGAATTGATCCTTGGGGAACCCTACTTCTGATGTTACACCAATCAGAAAAGAATATCCATTAATCACAGCCTTCTGCCCTGCAGCCATTCAGCAATCCAGCTTAGAATCTTTCCAGCAGTCCAACACGTTCCAGCTTATAAAGTAACCTTTTCGTGAGGGACTCAGCCAAATTCTTTGCTAGAATCCAAATAAACTATGTTAAAATTGCTCCCTACATCCAGTTCACGAGTAACTGTGTCAAAATAGCTTATTTGGTTAGTTAAACATGATTTTCTCTTAACAAAATCATCTTGTTATCCTTCAAAATGCCATTTTTATCTACAAGTAAATGTCCCTAGATTGCACTCTTAATCATTGCCTCTAAGATTTTCCCTACTACTGAAGTCAGAGTAACCAGTCTTCAGTTACCTGCTTTGCTCTTAGAACTGCCTTTATGCATTGGCACGTCTCCAGTCCAAAGGAATCTCTACCTAGTCCAAAGATGCCCTCATAATCTGCCTCAGTGGTTCAATACACTCTGTGGCAGTCTCACTCCGTCAAAATTACTGGTATATGCCATCAACTCTATAAACCTATAATCATCAAATCTATAAATTTCCAAATCACTAATTTCATATGGCTGAGAATCACTTGCACAGCCTCTTCTCAACAAGGGTCCTTCGTCAGTAAAAAGTACCTATTCAATTCATCAGCTGGGTTATTATTAATAGCCATATGGTGCAAGGAAGCCCAAGGCTTATGCTGCACCAACCAAAAAGAATTTCCGAGTTACCCTGAGAGAGAGAGAGAGAGAGAGAGAGAGAGAGAGAGAGAGAGAGAGAGAGAGAGAGAGAGTAGAAAGTAGAAAGGAGTCGCCAAGAAAGAGAAGAATGATGATATCCAGCTCGGGACCCTGAGTGTGCCAAACCCGTACTCACCAGATACGAGCCCCTGGGGTTAAATTTTCTAAAGCTTTCCCACACCCAGTACACAAAGGTCTGAACTGATTAGCTTTCTTCTTTGTTGTGTTTACATACATGAAAAATTCTTTATCCCCATTTTTTGCTCTCTTAGCCAGTGCTTTTTTCATATTCAGGCCTCACTAACTCTATCTGTGGTTCTATTGCAGTTTAATTTGTAGCTGTTGTTTAAGGTTCGGTATTTTTCATTGCCCTGTAACTAGCCCGTGCTATCTTTTTCTGCTCTGTTAGACCGCTGCATTCATCCATTTTGGCAACCTCCTCATGCAATATTTTCTTAATGATAAATGTGTGTTCATGGTTTCTGTGATTTTTGTTTTAAAGGTATTCCATAATTCAAATGTATTCAACTTCACTCTGCAGTCTGCCCAATTAATAGATACCATGCAGCATCTTAAATTGTCATATTTCCCCTCTTCTGAAATTAAAACCTGCCTGCTTACTTTTAAGTAATATTTCTTTCTTCGTTTTCCAACTAATGACCCCTGTGGTCATGGTCATTACTTGCCAGTGGTTCCTGTACTTTAAGCCCTGTGATGTCACCTGATTTGTGATTAATGATTAGGTCAAGAATGTTCTCACCTGTAATATTTTCTATATCATGCTGCTACAAATGATGATCAAGTTTATTTAAAAAATATTTTCCCCATGGTGATGTTCCCTTCCACTTGTTGCAATTAGTCTGGAGCAGATCGAAGTCACCGATAATAAGATATTCATGTTTACTTGCCTATTCCATCTGCATGTAGAGACCCTTGTCATACTCTTCACAATCTTTAGTTCTGTAGATTACTCCCATTCTCGTTATACCTTTGCTTCAAACTAACTCACCACACAGATTCTATGCAAGCAGATGTAACTTCAGACTCAGCAAAAGCTCTTTTCATGCTCATCCATGCTTTTGATAAGAAGCATGACACCATCTATTCTATCTTTCCTAAATACATTATACATACCATAGTGGAACTCATTATCCCCAATTTCCAGTGGCACTACTTTTCTTTTAGCCCTATTATCTCAACATTAGTTGTGCTAATGCCAGTAGTTTGAATTCAGCCATTTTATTGACTACACTCTTGATACAGTTAAGACTAAGTATTCTTCTACCCTGGTTTACTACCCTCACACACTTTAAGTTATTTAGGCTTGTTACCAGAGCTTTATCCTCCCAATCATTTGAAATGTTGCTACTCTCAGAACATCCTGCCAACATTGGCTGTTGAGGAAACAAACAAGAATTCTTGAGGTGAGTGCAAGTATTACTTTGACTGATATCATCAGATAAACACAGATGTATATTAACTTTCTCTACCCCTAACTAGCAGTTTTTCCAATCCCTTATGGTGTTCTCAATGATACTGGCAAAATCCTTGCACCACCTTTGTTCAAACGAATACCATCTATTGGAGGCTTGAAGTGGTGGAACCCATGTTTAGTCTCCAGAGCTAAGTTCCGGTCAACTCTTCCCCATGTCTTCCATCATGTAGTATGATTGATGACTTTTGAAGTTATGATGAACATCATGGCGAGATCCAAACTTCCTTACAGCTCTACGAGGGTACAGCTCTAAAACGGTGTTTGCAGGCTGGCCGCTAGTTAGTACACCGGACCGAACCTATTGGTAACCCTTTAGGAGGCTTCCGGATCAGAAAGTGTATAAACTTGCTACCTCTAGTCTGCCAGATAGTGACTGGAGGGAGTCCAAGTAGTGTGTATGCGGGAGGGCATTGTCGAGGCCACATTATGTCAAGGATCTGGGTATATTCTTACCACGTGTACGCCATATCCAAAAATTTCATTACAGTAATACCCCGACTTACGCTACCCCGACTTACGCGAACTCGGAGTTACGCGGTTCTTGATTTTTTCATTTGGCAACGCTGCCGCCCACTATCTTCAAGGTCGTTTTTCATATGTTATCGATATACGGTGCGACGGCGGAGAATGAGAGCGAAAGATGAACAAAATTCAACTTTGCTGCTTTTATGTTTTTTTTTTCAGTGAAGGGGAAACACATTTCACCATAATAACGTAAAAACCAACACAATTCCAGCTATCGGTATAATCGCAAATGCAATTAGATCGAGTTTACTACCAGTTTATAACAGATTTCACTAGCAGAAACGCAACTGGATTTTTATTGTTTTATGGTAGTAACCCCTAGAAATGTGAGGTGTTAACAGTGTATCTCTGCCTTTATGGTGTTGTTTATTTAGTTGCTACATGTGCGCAGCTTTGTTTATGCGTATCAAGCGTGCCTCCTCGTTTTGAAATTGTGCTTTATTCCCTAAAAATGAGTAAAATACTTAATTAAAAGGTGTGAAAAGGAAGCGTCCTGGTGAAGACACTGCAGATTCAGAGAGAAAAAGAAAAGCAATTATCGATAAACAGAGGCGGACTGGGTCAAAAATTCTTACCCGGGAAAATTTATAGTGGCCTCATACTATGGTTTATGGCCAAAATCACACTGGCCCACCGAGGTTTCCCCGGTAAGGCTTATGACCAGTCCACCTCTGTCGATAGAGAAAAAATATGAAATTGTGAAACGCTTTGAGCGAAATGAAAGACCAAGTGATATTGCACGTGCTACAGGCCTAAATGAAGCAACGGCGAAAAGCACATGACAATTGCAAACTTGAGAGGTTGAAAACTGAAAAGGGCTCAATTGTAAAGGGCTTAAAAATTTTAGAAAACATAGACTCCAACTAAGAACGTGTTATAGCTACAAAGCAAGGAATAAAAAAATTATTAGCTTGCTACGAAGAAATTCTGCGTGAAAAAAAGAACGTGCTGTGTCGTCAGACGAATTTGTTAGATTTTATGAAGCCATCGACATCGAAATAACTTTTTAACGTAAGTCATTTGTTTTTTTAATACATATTTTGTATTAATATGTATAAAGAACTGCAATTTTATTAATATTTTTCTTCTAAACTAGTGTTTTTGTTAGTCCTTGGTCCCAATTAAGCAAAATTTATATGTATTTATATGCAAAGTTGTACCCCGACTTACGCGAATTCGACTTACGCGATTTTCGTCGGACCCACCTATCGCGTAACTTCGGGGTATTACTGTACTTCATACAGCATGGTCCCCCCCCCCCACTTTTTCTTACTATTGAATACACCACGAATTGTCAAACTAATAGATTAAGCTTATCTGGGAAAAGATCTAAACCTCCCAAACACTTCCTACTTCATTTCACAAATATACATGGTCTCAGTTCTAATCTCAACGATGTCCATTTTCACTTGCAGTCTGCCAAACCCCATGTACTTTTTCTGACAGAATCTCGGTCATCAGTTGATTCAAATACTCTCATCTCAGTTGTTCAAATTATTTGCTGTATGATTCCTTTCACCTCAAAGGTGTTACTTGTGCATATGTCCGTTCTGATGTTCCCTCTCAGAGAATTGGTAATTTGGAATCTCCTCTCTTCAATCTTCTCTGGCTTAAAATCTCTCTATCTCATTGTGTCATATTTATCTGCTGTCTCTACCATTCTCCCAACTCCACTAATCACTTGGAGCTTTTTGACTTCCTCTCTTTGCAACTTGACTTTCTCCAGTCCAACTTTCCTAACATTGAGGTAATTTTCCTCTGCGATTTTAATGTTCACAACTCCAGCTGGCTTCCGTTTTATAGGCACACAGACCCAGCTGGTCAAGATGCTGAGGCTTTTGCAATTTCTAATAACCTAGCACAGATTTTACATTTACTTACAAGAATACCGGACAATCCTAACCATACAGCCAACACTCTTGATCTTTTTCTCGCTAACAACCCTTCCAAGTACACGGTCGAAGTGAGTGATCCTTTAGGTACCTCAGATCACAACTTGTTGATTGTCTCTTCTCCAATGGAGCCTTTATCTCATGGCTATTCCCAACCTTGTATTGTTTGGCATTACAAGAATGCAAAATGGGATGACCTGTGAGATTTCATGATAAACAGGAATTTTTCTAGCAGGGAAAAGGAGGTGATTATTCCCTTGTATAATGCAATGGTCAGGCCACACCTTGAGTATTATATACAGGTCTGGAGGCCTCATTTCAAGAGGGATGTAGAGCTGCTGGAACAAGTACAGAGAAGGGCAACAAGATTAGTGAATGGAACAAAGGGTTGCTCTTACGAAGAAAGGCTTAAGTTTTGCAAATTACAGTGTCTGGAGACTAGGCACAGGCAAAGTGTTCTGATAATGTATATAAAGCCTTGAATGGTTTGAGTTTGCTCAATGCTGATGGGATTCTTCCTCTTGCTCAGAATAATCACCTGAGAGGGCATAAATTCAAATTGAGGAAAGACAGATGTAGGATAGATGTGTGAAAATTTGCCTTTAGCCAGTGGGTAGTTGGTTGGTGGAACAGACTTCCATCCCTTGTTGTGGAAGTTGATAGCCTAAATAAATTTAAAGCTCAGCTGGACAGGTATTTCGAACAAATGGAGGGGTGATGCTGCATAAGCTTGCTTCCTTGCATCATATGCCTCTACTAATGCTAATTTCTTTTCCTTGGTCGGACTACTGTTTCAAAACTTTTGATGTCAACGTTTGCTCTGATCATGTTGTTGAAATTATTCTTGTAGGAATGGAATCCTTTATTCACACTCCACTTTAAAATCTCGTCCTTTATCTAAACCTTGGTTTTCCAATAAATGTGCTAAGGCTGTTCAAGAGAAGAACATTGCATATCATAATTGGCTTGTTTCCAATTCCCCAGTTTCATTTTCTGCCTACACCAAAGTTCGCAATAATTGTAAAGCAGTCATTAATCAGTCCAAACTAGATTTTGAACAGGCTAAGAGTAGAAAACTTGCTTCTTGCCCTAATGGTAGCCAAGCATTCTGGTCTCTTGCCAAAGCTATTGGCCGCAACTTTTGCCCATCTCTTCTCCCACCTCTGTCAAAACCAGATGGTTCTGTTGCCACTTCAGCCAACGATAAAGCTGACCTGGTAGCATCCCATTTTTTTTTTTTTTTTTTTTTTTTGAAAGAAGGTCATGTTACCTTGGTGTTTTACCTTGGTAAAACACCTCCCACCATTCCTTAGCATGCTCCATTCAATGCCTCCTGTGGTTTTCTGTCAAGAGGAAGTCAGAAGGATTTTGACGAATCTTGATGCTAAGAAAGCTCCAGGTCTTGATGTATTTCTCCACTTGTTCTCAAAACCTGTGCTCCTGAACTCACACCTGTTCTTTTTTTCACTTTCTTATTCCAAATTTATTTTTTCTTCTGCTTGGAAATTTGCTCATATCCAGCCAGTTCCTAAAAAGGGTGACAAATCCCTCCCATCCAATTATTGGCCCACTGCATTTACTTCTACTCATTCAAAATTAATGGAGAAATCAATCAACCGGCAACTCTTAAACTACCTAGAAACCTTTCGTCTGATCAACGATTGCCAGTATGGATTCCGTCAGTTTCGATTCACTGGTGATATTTTGGCTTATGTTTCCCATTTAAGGACATATTCAATGGAAAAGTTTGGTGAAGCACTTGCTCTTGACATCTCAAAGGCTGTCGACTGTATTTGGCATAAAGGTCTTCTAAACGAGCTTCCATCTTATGGTGTGCCAACTGTTTTTTGTAATTGGTTATCCAGTTTTCTCTCTGATTGCTCACTGATGCTGATGGTAGATGGCTCTCTGTCTTCTATGTGGGGAAAAGAACTGAACCTTGGTACCCCAAAGTTCAGTTCTTTTCCCCACTCTTTTCCTCTTGTATATTAATGACCTTCTTTCATTGACTGGAAATCCTATCCATAGTTTTGCTGATGATAGTACATTGCATTCCACTTTCCATTTTGAGAAACCTCATCCTGCTCAATCAGCTTCAACTTCTCGAAAATCTGCTACCAATTCCTTAAATGCCGATCTCCAGGTAATTCTCCAGTGGGGCAAAGACAACTTAGTTGATTTCAATCCTTCTAAAACTCAGTCTTGTCTTATATCTCGCAAAAAAGGATTCTTCTATTCCTATGCTTATCTTTGGTGACACTCCGATTTCTAAGCAAAATGATATATCTCTTTTATGGATTACCCTGACTTCTAATATCTATTGGCACAAGCACGTTACAAATATTGCTTCATCTGCATCTAAAAAACTTGGTTTTCTCTTTCGCTCTCGGCATTACTTTTCTTCCAAACAGCTGTTCACTCTGTACAAATTGCAAATCTGCACTATCATGGAATATTATTCACACATCTGGAGCGGTTCCCCCAAAACCTCTCTGAGGCTCCTAGATTCCATTCAGAAGAGGGCAGTTAGGTTAATTAATGACTCCTGTCTAACAGAGTCTCTCCACTCTCTGTCTCAAAGATGTACTGTTTGTGCTGCATGCCTTTTCTACAGATACTTCCATGGGCACTGTTCTTCTGAATTGGTTTCTATGATTCCCGCTCTCTCTTTCAAAACAGCCCGAACACATGCAGCCACCAGCCAACATCCATTTACTGTCCAACTTCAAACTCACAGAACCAACTTTTCATCTTCCTCATTTATTCATTCAACTGCAGTTTTCTGGAACAACCTTCCTTCATACGTATTTCCTGAAAATTACAGTCTACAGAAGTACAAGTCTGATATCAATAAATATCTTCTTTCATCTTCTCAACCTCCAACCAAAGCACAGTACTAAATACTATAGGTTCTAATACCTCTCGTGTTTGGGGTTTTCATAAAAAAAAAAAAAAAAGTCTCTAAAAAAAGTAATTACTTCTAACTACAAGTGTGGGCCACTTTGATGACACATCCCCCAGAGCCTTGCAGATTCCCTCAGGTCTTGAGTTAATCAACGATGCTTTCTCCATATAATCCCCCCCACCATTGTGTCAGGGCAAAATTGAAGATATATACACATTCTGACCTAACTTGCGGCATATTTTTTGGCAAGTCCTATATTTATTTAACAGATGGCCAGGTCATGTTTGTTTAATATCGTTAGTCCCCACACAAATATAATACTCTCTTTACCCCCTTAAAATCTGACAATCTGTTGGTGACGTCATCAGTTCTTGCTTGGCAAACACCCTGGTTCTTGTCCACCTATCTTTATTACAAAAAAAAGGTTACCCAATTCCCTGAAAATAGTCTTTCACTAAACTAAAAAACCTTCAATCAGAACAGTATGCACTTGACTATTCTTTTATGGTGCCTGAATTAGGGTGTATCACTTGGCAGGTCACAAGATATTTGAATTTCTGATGAGCTCCCAGTTAATTTGTTTCTAAGGCAAGCATCTGTTTCTTTTGTGACTCAAATTCTTCTTGCACTGCACCAAGTTCTAATTTTAGATAGATGTATTCTGACTTAATTAAGAAGAAATGGCAGATTTATAGTTTCTAATTTGAGGTAATTTTAACTTTCTAGAAATGCACAATCTGTGAGTCATTTATCTGAGATAAGCAAGAGAAAATTGACATTTTTGTGAAAGGAAATTGAACAAGTTTGTGAGGGAAGGGTTATTAATTAAATTGATTTGCATTGTTTTCTGTACAAAATTGATAACTGAAGTGAAAGTAATAGTTTGTCTGAAGAGAATTCTAAGATTCAGCAGAAATAAAAGTTTTGAAGAAGAAAATTAATGATTAGAATGAAAGAGAGAACCTCTAGATTTTTGAATACTTTGGAAACTGTAGATAATATATATATATTCCACTCAACCTACTAGTGTTTGTGTTAAAACATTTGTTCAACAAATACCATGAGAAACTTAATATCCACGAGAGTACTTGGGGCAACCTCATCAATCTTTGCCTCATCAATCTTGCCATTAAAAATAACTTTATTTTCAATGGCAAGTTTGCATACAAACAAATTATTGGAGTTCCCATGGGTTCACAGATTTCCAGCCTCGGTATCTAACTTGTTTTTACACTACTGTGAGGAATTATTTTTTACCAGCAATCCCAATCATAAATTTTTAGCCTTCTGGTATGTTGATGACATCTTAGTTTTAAATTCTGACTTTGAATGCTTAGCTGCAGATATTTATCCTTCTGAACTTAAACTCAATAAAGAAAATGTCGATAATTGCACAGCCAACTTCCTTGATCTGAAAATTACACTCTGCAATGATGCAGTTCCTCATCTTATTGACATTTATGACAAAAGAAACTATTTTAACCTTGAGGTCATTTACCTTACAAATTAGCAATCTAATATTTCCAAAAAAATTCACGAAAATACCATTTGTATTCAAGGCATCAGATTAGCCAACATATGCAGTAACCATATCCTTTTCAGCAAAGCAATAAAAGTTTTTTATAACAAGCTTTTAAATAGTAATATACTTCCCTTTTTCATCAGATACTGTTTTTGTATAGTTTCTTCTATAATTAAAAATAATCAATTTCGATTTACTTGGTACTTGTCCGTGTTAAAAGTATCGTACAGTTGTATATTATTTGGTGGGATTTCCACTACTTAGTTAGTAATCACTGTTCATGACTTCTGTTTAAGGTTCCTTTTTGGAATGAGATTACTGTTGCTTTACTCCCTAAGTTTTTTCACATGTTTGGTTTGAATTCGTTCTCTCTTCTTTTTGGAATCCTGTACATATGGCTTTTTTTCCTGGACTTATTAAGTGTGTGTCTCTTCCCTGATTACAACCGCTAGGTTTGGCACTTTGCTTCCCTGACACCGGTCTCTGATCTGTATGTAGCCCTACATCATTTAACCAGGTCTTTTATTTGGTAAATAAATTTTATCATTGGATACAAAAATTCTTCTTCTTCAAGGTTTTTAATCGTTTCCATCAAAAGTTTTTCGCCTGCCGATTTTTTGTCACGCTCTTCAATGGATTCACTAAACCTCCAATCAACCGCAGATGTGCCTAACTGTGCTTTTCTCTTTCTACTGTGGTTTGTCATCTTGAAAATTTAGATCCGTAATCTATAAACCCTGTTATCTGATCATCTAAATTTTACCGAATTTTATTTCCTGTAGTTCGGAATCATTTTTGTTCTATTTTCTTTTTCGCATATTCCTTCACATTTTGGTATGTCCGCTGCCTTCTGTCTGACATTTCATGTTTTTAGGCCATATTTCCCAAAATTTTTTTCAATGATAGAGGTCATCCCTATCTGTTGCTCTAAATCTATAAAAACTCTGTGACTTGTCATTTTCTCCCTTTTGCACCTTGGCTGTGTACATCGCTCCTCCGCTCTACTTAATGACTCCAGGTAACTTTTAGTTTTGGTTTCGATTTCCCTTCTTCTCTACAAGCCTATGGTATTAACACCCATTTTTACTAACGCTCGCTAATACCAGAACCTTTCAGAAAGTTCAGTATTTTTAATGACTCTTTCTACACTTTTTATCTTTATACTGTCTTTTTCCCGTTCATAAAACTATTAGTGCAATACGAGGGTGATACAAACGCTCTGTCTATCCTTAATCCTATTGCTATTTTCACCTTTTTTTGAACATCTTTACTCCCCATCCCCCTTCCCTAGAATTTACCATTTCCTATACCATTTGCTTGTCTATTCTTTTTCATGCACTTCACATATATTTGTATTATATTCCACATTACACTTTTGTAAATTTGTATATATTTGTATTTTATTTTAATTTACATTTTACACTGTATAGGGACTACCTTATCTACTGGTATTACGATAAAAGATGTCAAATACGACAAATACATGTCATATATTCAGATTCTGCATATTTTCCATCCCCTGATTCAACCTCTTGCTAAAATTGTCCTCCCATATCTGAATACAGTGTTATTTATTTATTTACTTGTGTGTGTATATATATTGTTCTGCAGGCTTCCTTCTGTTTTAACATGTATGCTTGCCTAAACAACATTCTCTATGAATCACTCAGCTTCTGACAAGGCTGCACGCTAATATGTGTTTCCAGAAGGCCTGGGTTTCAAATGAAAGTCAAGTAGTTGGATTAGGACAAAATCTTACACCCTCAAGCCCACTCAGACTTAAATAAGAGTAAGCCCGCAGCATCAAGATCGCATTGTGATTAACTCAAACGTTCTCCTTAAGGTGCACCTTGAGCTCGCATAACTCCAACTCAAAAACTCAATAATTATATAAATTATGTGTATCAGAGAATTGTCACAAAGCAAAATGATCAACAAAACAAGATTTATTAAACATATAAGTCATATACATGAGTACAATTGAACTGGTCAAAAATTAGAATAATCGGTATGCGATTGATAGGTAAATTAACTGAATGCAAGCATTATCTTGCTGATAGCATTATTACAGTTTTGTAATGTTCTTCATGTGGCTTTTCCACTGAGTCTAACATTGATTCACAGTTGCTGATGACAGTTATGTCATACAATTGTTCCATTAATTAAATACGAATATATCTGTCAACATAACAATTACAATTAGTATTAAAACCACTAATTGGGCAATTCGTGCTTACTGTTAACTTCTAACTAAAAAAATAAATATGCATTTGTCAGAATGACTTTAATGAGAAGAGAGGTCAGTGCGTGTGAATTAAAGACAGTGGGAAAATATGATTAACTTTGAGTGATTAGGTTATGTTGTTTAAGAAAAATTCACTTACCGACAAATGGTAGTTTGTACCCGGCACTTCTTAGTTCTTTTCTTCTATCCATTCGTACGACTCTGGGCTAACTTCTTTTACTTTCTCTCTCTGCCGACTTAATCTTTCGCTTGGCTTCACGAATCCGCTCTCTCACTTTTTCAACCTCGAAACTCCGAAACCTACCGTAAGATTGTCCAAAGATAAAGATTCCTTTTCTTTCCCCTTTTTCATATAAATACCTCTGGTTTTTCCCCCTTAATTTGCCCTGACCTGTTCTGAGATCACCGGTCAATAATGCTGGGCAAAGAACTTCATTTGGGGACTGTCAACCTTGTGAATTTTCACCACTAAAAATGAAATATTGTTAGAGGAAAGGAAATTCCATGTTTGTGTAAGGCAGTTCCTTTTGTTTTAAAATCGCGTCATCGAACATAAATCGATATGCTCATACGAACGGAATTTTAGAATGACAGTCATTGAGTTTATGTTTCGATCTCGTGAGGGATTATGTCTCATATTCTAATTTCTCACGCTCTTCTGTCAAAGTCGCAATCTGCTCTTTTCGCTCATGAGCAATTAAGCATAAACGGACTGTCCTTTGCCATGGGGGGGGGGGTGACTGACGTCATTTAATTGCTCTGGGCACTAAACACAGTGTATCGTTTCAACCACAACCTCCCCCAAGGGAGGCGACTGACTGCCGTTACGAAACTGAAAGTTAAACGGAGTTCATTCCATCAGATTAATTGTATAGACCGTGGAAAAAGTATAGGACACTTTAAAGAATAAATGCTTTTAAAAAACAGGTGAAAGGGATAAAAAAATTATAGCATTTTTTAACACTTTAACAATATAATGAATTGGAGGCACTATTTCCGTATATTACCAAGCATACATTACCACATCTAGTACAAATACAAATTTGACGTAATATTACATAAACCACACTGCTTCCTCTGCATTCTGGCCTTTTTTAATGGAACACCATTGCTTCCCACATTCATCTTTCCTCTTTGTAACTGCATTTGTCTTTTTGGCAATTCATCCTAAATTAATTAATTTAAAAATAAAAAATAGCACTAAGTTTTTAAATTAAAACTGTAATTTTCTCTAAAGATATTTCTCTCCAATTCCCTACGTTTATGTTGGCCATGGAGGTAAATCGAACATTAAGCAGCATATATCATAAAAAAACATTTGATTTCAAATTGCCCATCGAAACATCAAAGGAAATTATCACTTCAAAAAGAAAGATTCTGTAGAGGAAGACAGTGTAATGATTAGCAAAATTAGCTCAGCTTATCATATTATAAAGCAGTGGTTTTCAACCTTTTTTTTTTTAATAATAACACCCCTAAGTAATTTATTTTATTTGGCGGGAACCCCTACTCAATTTTCTCAATAAATATATATATATATATATATATGATATTAAGATATATATATGTTATATGATATTTATTACAATAATATAATTATAAAAATTACATTTCATAATACAAATATATATATATATATATATATATATATATATATATATATATATATTTGTATATATATATATATATATACAGTATAATATACATGTGTATATATATATATATACATACAGCAAATAATTTATTCTTTATCTAGAGGTACTAAGTAAACATCAATTATTGATCACCACAAAATTAAAAAGATACTGTACACCTTTTTATAATGAAATAAACATATAAATTAAAAAATAATAAGTTTAAGAAACTTAAACCTAAATTACGTGGCATCCCTGGAATGTTGTTGTGGTACCCTAAGGTGCTGAGGCACCCCGGTTGAAAACCACTGTTCTAAAGCATAAGTCGTCATTAAATAAATACAAAATATTTGAGTAGATTCTGCTAGAAAAGGATCCAGTGTGGGAAAAGGTATAAAGTGTTTTACTGTTTCTGGTGAACCTGAGGATAGATATTGGCAAAAATGAACTTTTCCAACAATTCTCTGTATTAAGAAAGTTTGTAGTCTAAAAAATAGAAAACGAAAAAACAAAATGTGCCTCAAAATTATGCATTGAGAAATGGCAAGAGTTTTATCTTTGATTGAGTGTGATGTACAGAAGAGCAAGCTTTTTAAAGTGTGCAGTTATTTAGCATTAGCAGAGGCATATGATGCAAGAAAGCAAGCTTATACAGCATCACCAAAAAAAAAAAAAAAAAAAACACGCCCATTTCACCCCTTTCTTTGTTCAAAATATCTGTCCAGCTGAGCCTTAAATTTATTTAGCCTATCAACTTCCACAAAAAGGGATGGAAGTCTGTTCCACCAACCAACCACCCGCTGGCTAAAGGCAAATTTCCGCACATCTGTCCTACCTCTGTCTTTCCTCAATTTGAAATTATGCCCTCTCAGGTAATTATTCTGAACAAGAGGAAGAATCCCAGCAGCATTGAGCATGCTCAAACCATTCAAGCCTTTGTACACCTCTATCAGATCGCCTCACCAGTGCCTAGTCTCGAGACACTGTAATTTGCAAAACGTAAGCCTTTCTTTATAAGAGAAACCCTTTTTTCCATTCACTAATTAGCATTAGCATTAGTAGAGGCATTTGATGCAAGAAAGCAAGCTTATGCAGCATCAGCCAAAAAAAAAAAAAAAAAAAAAAAGTAACATAAATAAATAAAAATAACCACTTCCACTTCACCCCTCTGTTCGTTCGAAATACCTGTCCAGCTGAGCCTTAAACTTATTTAGGCTATCAACTTCCACGACAAGGGATGGAAGTCTGTTCCACCCACCAACCACCCGCTGGCTAAAGGCAAATTTCCGCACATCTATCCTACATCTGTCTTTCCTCAATCTTGTTAATCTTGTTGCCCTTCTCTGTACTCATTCCAGCAGCGTTACATCCTTCTTGAAATGAGGCCTCCAGACCTGTATACAGTACTCAAGGTGTGGCTTGACCATTGCCTTATACAAGGGAATAATCAGCTCCTAATCCCTGCTAGAAAAATTCCTGTATATCATTGACAAGACACAATGAGCTACTCTTGCAGCCTGTCTGCACTGCTCAGAAAACTTTATATCTGCCTGCACAATTACCCCCAGGTCCTTTTCATTCTCTACCACTGTTAGTGTAGTACCACAGAGTTGATACATTACTCTGGGGTTACTGTTTCCCATATGTAGTACTTTACATTTGTCAATGTTAAACTTCATTTCCCACCTCTCAGCCCATCTGCTCAACCTTTCCAGATCTTGTTGCAGCAGCATACTGTCAGTAGTGTCCTTAACAACCCTGCCAAAATTTGTATTGTCTGCAAACTTGGACATTAAGCTTGATATACCATCATTAATATCATTTATAAATACAGAAAACAACAATAGACCCAACACTGAACCCTAAGGGACTCCACTAATAACATTAATCCACGATGAGCAGTGTCCATTGATTTCCACTCTGTCTTCTCCCCCTCAACCATCTCTTTATCCATAGCAGCAATTTGCCTCCAATGCCACACTGCTCCAATTTGTGCAAAAATCTTCCATGTATCAGAAGCCTTTCTAAGATCCAAATATATATAATATCAAAGTTATTTACAGCATCCAGTTCCTTTGTGACTGTATCACAGTATCCAATCAAACTGGTCAGGCAAGACTTTCCCTTAACAAAATCATGCTGTGCCCGAGCTATAACTGCAGTGCTTCTGTAACCAGTGTCTCCATTAATTTTCCTGGAACAGAAGTTAAACTCACAGGTCGATAATTACTTGTGTCAGCCTTTGATCTTCCTCTGTGAATTTGGGTCACATTTCAACATCTCCAGTCTATGGGTACCTCCCCTGAGTCCAAAGAAGCTCTCATAATTATGGCTAAGGGTTTGCTTACTTCCTTTGTTGCCTCCTTTAATATAACTGGATAGATCCAATTCACCCCCAGTGCTTTTTTATGTTTATCCTCAACATTTTCTCCTCCACTTTCCTCTCAGTTATTACAAAATCATCTAGTTCACTGACAGAGTTTACTACACCTCTGGCATTCCCCTTGCTGAATGTAGTGAACATATGTGAATGTAGATGCAAAATACTAGTTTAGTTTGTTAGCCACCTGAGCAGGATCCAACATTTAAACCATCAATATCCGGTGGACCAATCTGATTCATTCCTTTCCTTCTAGAGTTTACATAGGTAAAGAACTCTTTTCTGTTTTTCTTTGCATCCTTTGCCAAGGATTTCTCATAATTAGCATTAGCATTAGTAGAGGCATTTGATGCAAGAAAACAAGCTTATGCAGCATCAGCCAAAAAAAAAAAAATAAATAAATAAATAAAAAATAACCACTTCCACTTCACCCCTCTGTTCGTTCGAAATACCTGTCCAGCTGAGCCTTAAACTTATTTAGGCTATCAACTTCCATGACAAGGGATGGAAGTCTGTTCCACAAGCCAACCACCCGCTGGCTAAAGGCAAATTTCCTCACGTCTGTCCTACATCTGTCTTTCCTCAATTTGAATTTATGCCCTCTCAGGTGATTATTCTGAGCAAGAGGAAGAATCCCATCAGCATTGAGCATGCTCAAACCATTCAAGACTTTATACATCTCTATCAGATCACCTCGCTGGTGCCTAGTCTCCAGACACTGTAATTTGCAAAACTTAAGCCTTTCTTCGTAAGAGCACCCCTTTGTTCCATTCACCAATCTTGTTGCCCTTCTCTGTACTCGTTCCAGCACCTCTACATCCTTCTTGAAATGAGGCCTCCAGACCTGTATACAGTACTCTAGGTGTGGCCTGACCATTGCCTTATACAAGGGAATAATCACCTCCTTATCCCTGCTTCAAAAATTCCTATATATCATCGACAGTACACCATGAGCTACTCTTGCAGCCCGTCTGCACTACTCAGAAAACTTCAAATCTGCCTGCACAACCACCCCCAATTCCCTTTCATTCTCTACCACTGTCAGTGTAGTACCACAGAGTTGATACGTTGCTCTGGGGTTGCTGTTTCCCATATGTTGTACTTTACATTTGTCAAAGTTAAACTTCATTTGCCACCTCTCAGCCCATCTGCTCAACCTTTCCAGATCCTGTTGCAGTAGCATAGTGTCAGTAGTGTCCTTGACAAACCTACCAACCTTCGTATCGTCTGCAAACTTGGACATTAAGCTTGATATACCATCATCAATATCATTTATAAATACAGAAAACAATAATGCACCCAATACTGAACTCTGAGGGACTCCACTAATAACATTAGTCCACGATGAGCAGTGTCCATCAATTACAACTCTCTGTCTTCTCCCCTCAACCACCCCTTTATCCATAGCAGCAATTTTCCTCCAATGCCACACTGCTCCAATTTGTGCAGCAGTCTTCCATGTGCAACAGTATCAAAAGCCTTTCTAAAACCAAGTATATAATATCAAAGTTATTCCCCACATCCAGTTCTTTTGTGACTGCATCATAGTATCCAATCAAATTGGTCAGACAAGACTTCCCTTTAACAAAACCATGCTGTGTCTGAGCTATAACTGAAGTCTTGACTAGATGATTTCGCAGTGCTTCTTTAACCAGTGCCTCCATTAATTTTCAGGGAACAGAAGTTAAACTAACAGGTCTATAATTACTTGTGTCGCCCTTTGATCCTCTTTTGTGAATTGGGGTCACATATGCACATCTCCAGTCCATGGGTACTTCCCCTGAGTCCAAGGAAGCTCTCATAATTATGGCTAAGGGTTTGTTTGCTTCCTTTGCTGCCTCCTTTAATATAACTGGATAGATCAAATCCACCCCAGGTGCCTTTCTTGTATTTATCTTCAACAATTTCCCCTCCACTTTACTCTCAGTTATTACAAGATTCTCTAGCTTACTGCCAGAGTTGAATACACTTCTGGCATTCCCCTGGCCGAATAACTCCTCATGTGTGAATGTCGATGCAAAATATTCATTTAGTTTGTTAGCTACCTGAGCAGGATCATCAACAGTTGATCCATCGATATCAAGTGGACCAATCTGATTCATCCCCTTCCTTCTAGAGTTTACATAAGTAAAGAACTCTTTGCTGTTTTTCTTTGCATCCCTTGCCAAAATCAGGTGAAGGCTAATCTGCCTTCACCTGCCTAACCTCCTTTGTTACTTGGTTTCAGATCAACTTGTATCTATCATAGGCTTCTGTGTCACATGTTAATTTGTATGTGTCCCATACATTTTTTTCTCTGCCATATGTCTCATTAGTTCATCTGACATCCACTTAGGCCTAAACCTTGAACAATATTTCTTAGTTGGTATGTAAAGCCTAGTAGCTTCCAAGATAAGTTCTTTGAATGCTTCCCATTTTGAATTTGCTGTTGGTAACATCATCAGTTGGTCCCACTGTATAGAATTTAAATACTGTCTCAGTCCATTGTAGTCGCCTTTACGAAAGCAATAACCCTTCCCTTTACCCCTAATGGTAGTTACCTCTTTGAGTAAATCCCACTTCAGCACACTGTGATCATTGCCACCTAGTGGTTCATTTACTTGCAGATTCGTAATGCATGAAGAATCACTACTGATAATCAAATCAAGAGTATTACTCCCTCTAATTGCCTCCCGAACATGCTGATGTAGAAAACAATCATCCAATAAATCCACAAAAGCCTTTCTAGTGTGTGAGTGACCAGTCCCCAAATTCCAGCAATATCTGGGAAATTAAAATCCCCCATTATAAGACTCACTGATTTACTGGCCCATTCTATTTCCCTGTACAATTTCTTATTATACTCATCAAAGTCATTAGGCCTATAGCACACTCCTACTCTCAATTTTGATCCCCCCATGCTTATGTCACACCAAACTGACTCGACACTGCACTGTCCAGCAATGTCGACTGGCTTCACGTCCTTGGATTTTATGTATTTCTTAACTAATAGCATAACCCCTCCTCCCTTCCTATCCTGCCTATCCCTTCTGTAGACATTGTACTCCCCAAATTCCAGTTCTGCATTCCTTATATCTGTGTGACACCCCGTCTCTGAAATCCCCACAATATCTGCCTTTGATGTTTTGAGCAATACCTCAAATTCATCAAATTTATTTACTAAACTCCTAGCATTGGTGTACACGCAAGTATACATGCACCTGTTCTTTTTCTTAGCTACCCTAACACAACCCATGTGTTTACTTGTACCCCAGTGATTCCCAGCAGTCTCTGAAGTACCCTGCATCTTGTTTTCCAGGCTGCTGCTCATTATAATAGAAGCAGTGCAAGAATCACTTTCACCTCTGCCAGTGGCTACTGTTAATCTATTAGTGCTTGTATCCTCCCAATCTAGCAGTTTTCCGACCCACGTGACACTGGCTCGATAGCATCAGCAAATATTCTTGCACCCTTTCTATTTAAGTGTATCCCATCCCTGTAGTGCATGTGCTTGCCTAACCTCCTTTGTGACTTGGTTACAGAATAGCTTATATCTATCACAGGCTTCCATGTCACCCATTAACTTATATGTATCCCATGCATTTTTCTTCTCTGCCATGTGTCTCATTAGTTCATCTGACATCCATTTAGCCCTAAACCTTGAACAATATTTCTTAGTTGGTATGTAAAGTCTAGTAGCTTCCAAGATAAATTCTTTGAATGCTTCCCATTTTGAATTTCCTCTTGGTAACATCATCAGTTGGTCCCATGTATAGAATTTAAATACTGTCTCAGACCATCGTAGTCGCCTTTACTAAAACAAAAACCCTTCCCTTTACCCCTGATGCTATATACCTATGATTAACTCCCACTTCAGCACACTGTGATCACTGCCACCTAGTGGTTCCTTTATCTGCAGATTTTTTTTTTTTTTTTTTTTGTAGTTGTTGACGCATAGGCTTCTGTTGCCATAATGCACCTCCCAAAGTTTTTGTAGTACTTTGATCCAAGCCTGAGGCAGGAATTGAACCCGCGACCTTTGGGTTGCCATGCAGGAACTTTACCCACCCGGCTGGCCCGGTCGGCATCTGCAGATTCTTAATACATGAAGAATCACTACTGATAATCAGATCAAGAGTGTTATTCCCTCTAGTTGCCTCCAGAACATGCTGATGTAGAAAACAATCATCCAATAAATCCACAAAAGCCTTGCTAGTGTGTGAGTGACCAACCCACAAATTCCAGTCAATATCTTGGAAATTAAAACCCTCCATTATAAGACTCTCTGATATACTGGCCCACCCTATTTCACTGTACAGTTTCTTGTTATACTCATCAGAGTCATTAGGCCTAAGGCGCTTCCGTAGCCAGGTGGGAAGGAGTAGCAGTGCGTAGCACACGCTTCTTGATTAGACCGGGGTTCGAGCCCATCACCACCAAATACGGAGGATGCGGAAATGTCGGGGAATGACCACCGCATATCCCCGGAGCAATATGGCCTTAGTTGCTAATGCTCCTAAAAACCAAATAACAACAACATTAGGCCTATAGCACACTCCTACTCTCAATTTTGATCTCCCGATGCTTATGTCACACCAAACTGACTCGACACTGCACTGTCCAGCAATGTCGACTGGCTTCACTTCCTTGGATTTTGTGTTTCTTAACTAATAGCATAACCCCTCCTCCCTTCCTATCCTGTCTATCCTTTCTGTACACACTGTACTCCCCAAATTCCAGTTCTGCATTCCTTATATCTGTGTGACACCACGTCTCTGATATCCCAACAATATCTGCCTTTGATGTTTTGAGCAATACTTCAAATTCATCAAATTTATTTACCCAACTCCTAGCATTGGTGTACACGCAAGTACATATGCACCTGTTCCTATTCTTAGCTACTCTAACACAAGCCATGTGTTTACTTGTACGCCAATGATTCCCAGCAGTCTCTGAAATACGCTGCATCTTGCTTTCCAGGCTGCTGCTCATTCCAATAGAAGTAGTGCAAGAATCACTTTCACCTCTGCCAGTGGCTACTGTTAATCTATTAGTCCTTGCATTCCCCCCAATCTAGCAGTTTTCTGACCCACCTAACACTGGCTCGATAGCATCAGCAAATATTCTTGCACCCTTTCTATTTAAGTGTATCTCATCCTTGTAGAAGCAATCTCTCCTGTTAACAAGTACAGACCAGGATGAAAAAAATTCTACCCCTTGAGCCTTGCACAATCTTTTCAGGGCCGAATTGATCGACAAGGCTCTCATCATATACTCCCTCCTATCGTGTCTGGGCAGAATTGCAGACAATTTCAAATTCAACCCTAATTCACGACTTTTTTTGAACACTGACCTGTACTTGTTAAGTAATTCCACTGGTTTCCTACTTTTAATATCATTAGTGCCAATGTGTACAACAATATCACCTTTTGTGCCCTTAAAAGATGATATCCGCTCTAAGACGTCATCAACCTTTGCCCCTGGCAGACATACCCTGGTCCTGTTCCACCTATCCTTTTTACATACCATGTTCCCCATTGCTCTGACATTAGTCTCCAACAACTACTAGTTCCTGTGGGACCAGTGCATTCTTCCTTGCAGAATGCACTGGTCCCACAGGAACTAGTAGTTGTATTTATGTGCATTACTAGCTCATAATGCACATACAGAACATGTTTTCTGGTTAATCAATTGGCTCCAGACTGATGAACGAAATAGGCTTGAAATTTCATCTCTGAATTCCATAGTTTTTATTTTATGCACCTACGTAATATCATATGTTGACTTCTACAAACCAATAGGAATAATGAAGGCAGGATGTTCTAGTAAATATGTCTAACTTTCTGAAAGATTTTTAAATCTTATTTATTATTTGTTGTAGACAGTAAAATTTTTTTTCATTAAATCACTATTTGTGTGTTGTGTGAATTTAAAGACAACCTCAAATTCCATTAATTTTTTTCTTAAATAGTTTTTAAATATGTAAAGTAATAAAATAAAAATCGTCATGTTATTACGTGTGTCAAACTTTATTTATGGTACATTGTAATTTACCTTTAACATTGGCCTAAATTACACATCAAGTTCAATTTTTCTAGAAAATTGGATATTCTGAATATTTCTGTTGTCTATGTTTCACATGATTCCTTATCTTACAGTGAAAACAATAAAGATTTTTTCCAGTTCAGCAACTGTATCAACCATTAAAAAATGTAAATTTAAGGTTTCAAAGCATTCATCATTTAAATCAAATGTATGTAAATCTTTTCCTGTTTTGTCCCATTTTTTTTTTATATAAATTTGGCAAATGTCCCGTTTTTCCTCTATGTGATTGTGGTCACACAGAATCATATGCAGATAAAAGCTTTAAGATTTTTTCTGAAATGGTAAGATTTTAAAGTTTTTTTTAGGACCAAAACTTTGACTTATTGTCAAGGGAAAGAGTAAATTATATGCTATTGAAATAGCATGCATATATATCCTTCTGTTGGTCATAATCTATTATGATTGGAGGGTACCCAAGTTAGAGTTAGGAACTACTTTCTTATGTAGCATTAGTAGTAGCATTTAATGCAAGAAACCAAACTTATACAGCATCAGAAAAAAAAAAAAAAAAACCTTCCCATTTTGCCCATCTGTTCACTCCAAACATTTGTACAGTTCTTTCTTGAATTTATTTAAGCTATCAACTTTCACAACGACAGATGAAAGTTTGTTCCAGCAATCAATCACCCGCTGGCTAAAGGGAAATTTCCACACATCTGCTCTACAATCTCTCCTCAATTTGAATTTATGCCCCCCTCAAGTGTGTAATATGAGCATGAGGAAGAATGCCATCAGCATTGAGCTTGCTCAAACTATTCAAAGCCTTAAACACCTCGATCAGATCACCCTGCAGGTGCATAATCTCCAGACACTGCAATTTGCAGAACTCAGTCATTTCTTGGTGAGAGCACCCCTTTGTTTCCCTCACCAATCTCGTTGCTCTTCTCTATACTCGTTCCAGCAGTTCCACATCCTTCCTAAAATGAGTCCAGACCTGTATGCAACACTCAATGTGTGGCCTGACCATTCCCTTATACAAAGTGATAATCACCTCCTTATCCCTACTACCAAAATTCCTATATATCATGGACAAAACCCCGCAAGATGTCCTGAAGCCTATCTGAACTGCTCAGAGAACTTCATATCTGACTACACAACTAACCCAGGTCTTTTTCATTCTCCACTACTCTGAGTGTAGTACTGTACCATTGGTACGTTACTCTGGGATTACTGCTACCCATAACCTCATTTTTCAATGCTAAACTTCATTTACTACTTCTCAGGCCATCTGCCTAACTTTTCTAGATCCTGTTGAAGTAGTATACTGTTATTAACAACTCTGCCAACCATTGTATCATCTGCATCTTTATCAATATCATTGATAAATACAACAATGGTCCCAACACTGAACCCTGAGGGACAAGTGTAGGAAGGTAGGATATAGATAGCAAAATATTTCCATAGTGTATTAAATTATGAGGGTGAGGTCACACTTCATAAAGGAAAATGCTGTTACGGTTGATAGATTGAAGCTTTATAAAATGGATTGAGAAGAGAAGTTTAAAGAATATAATCTGGTCTACAGGGGATAATTAATTTTGATTGGATTCTAACTTGTAAGAAAGAGGAGATCATTGATGGATATAATGGTAGATATTTGGCCTTCAAAGGGATTGACATGCTGACCATAAAGTTTAATATAATACAATACTACACAATGAATTGAAAAGCAATCTTTTCAATTCATTGTGTATTCATTTCAATACATTGCCAGAAGGGGCTAGAAAAGCAAGGAGAATGTCATTGGCCTAAGAGCTGAAGTTTGGATGACTTGAAAGAAAAGGAAAGAATACAACTGAGAATAAGGGCTACCGGGCTCTTCCTTGGGGCAGTCGAAGCTGATATTCTGAATACAAGTTGCAGATTTGTTAGAGAAGACAAGAGTGCAATTGTGGAGTAACTGTCAAGCCACTTTCAACAGGAACCCTGAAATGCAGAAATAGTTCTAGAGCAGAGATCAGTGGACTAACTCACAATTGAGTTTAAAGCAGTGGTAATATCAAAGAAGCAGCATTGCAGATTCTCCTTTTTTTGCCGTGTTGCATAAATTGTGAAAATGAGTTGAAGATTCATTTCAGTTGAATGTGCTGAGATGCCATAGGGAATTGATGCTGGTCAAAAAGTAAAAATTTGCCTACAAAGTGGTTTCGCAAGAATGTTGTCAATGTTTTAATAAAGGGGAGCAAATAGAGATAGGCCCAAAGTTTTTTCGTTCCTATGGTTTACTTACAGTTATTCTTGTCCCCAAATGTAGGTTTGCACACCTGGGGATAGGAGCGACTTTGTAGCATTTCCATTCTGGAGGTACATAAGTTTGAGAGAGGTTGTAAGGATTGATTTTTGAAGATGTCTAGGAAGAAAAAGCTGCCAGTTTTGAGGCAGCAGTTGGAGATACCATCTTATCCTACTAAAGAGATGTTTGGAAGGGAGTTGATTAGCCACTTTAAATTGGAAGGTGAAATTGAGATTTCAGACATGCTGTCTGAAATCTCAGTTTCAGATTTCAAACAGCATGAAGAATCCTTGAGCATAGGCATTGCATTGGTGGATGAGATAAGACCAAATCTGGTTATGGAATCTGCCCACCCTGCTAGCTGGAAGGCTTGAAGGATGTTTGTGCAATGTTTTTTGAAAAGATCCTCTTTCCTTTCTGAGATCAAGCATTGATAAATTCAGTTAGAATTGCTTTCTTAGCGGTATTAAACCAGAGAATAGTTGGCTGAAAAACCAGCATGCATCCTGTGAGAGGATTGCCTTCAAAATTTTCAAAATGCTTTCTTCTTGTTCCAAAAGAGGATTGATAAGTTGCATGTCCACCCTGGTTTGTTTTGCAAGGAGAACGGGCACCACCAAGGCACTGTCTCGTGTGAATGAAAACAAGCCAATGAAATAAGGCATCAGGAAGGAGGAATACGAAGGCAGACTGAACAGGGTAAAAATGTGAACAGGTACTTTGCAAGATAAAACTGTTTTTCCCACAGACTTAAAAGAAGGTCTTGGGTTTGTAAGATGGCAAAGATACTGTGAATGGGGTTTGTAGGGGAAGGTGGTCCGAATCAAGGCAAACTAGTAGATTTTTTTGCGAAAACAACAATTTAGAAAACAGAACTTATTAGAAAAGATTCTGTCTAATCTGGAAGTACTTCTAATAGGTGAATAAGCAGCTTCCATACAGTTGAGAATTAGAATCTGGCTAGGCAAGTGAGTGGCAGTGTTGGTGGGAAGTGAATCAAAAAGGTTGAATTCACCAACACAAATTATAATATCAGATGGTTTAGCAATGGAGATTAATCAGGAGCTGAACTCATCAAACTGACTGACAGACATAGGGAGGGTACAGCACAATATGCCACAAGAACAGGGATAGTGTCACGAATGTGGTTGCATTCATGACACTATCATGGGGACAGCTACAGTTTAAAGTTGAGAAGTCTGATACTGTCGGTGGGAGATAGTAGAGTAAGCCATGGAAGTGAACAGACATATGCCATCACCTCATGATTTTCATTGAATGTAGAATGAAAATGAAAGTTAAAACTGGCAACAAGTAAGCCACGGCTCAACAACTGCAATAAAACTGTAGTTGTCAATTTTGAGTAGATCCAGAAGAGTGCAAATCTTGTTCCAGAGGCTCCTGACATTTTGGAGAATATGCTGACCTCAGAGATATGTACTTGTGGGATGAGGACAAGTGCTGAGTTGGCGACCATTGAAGAATATGGGAAGGTGATATGAGCATGAGATGGATCAAATCACTAATGTGAACAGGGATTAATCCAGAGTGTAGGTCAGCTTTAGTATGAGTGATATCGAAGAGTCCATTATGATGGTCATTTTTGTCTTCCAAATAGCATTATCTTCTTGCATCACCTAGCTGATAAATGTCTTGTTGAAGCTAGAGGTTCTAGGATTAAGATGAATAAATTTGTTTATTCTTGTAACAATTGAACTACCTTAACCTTCTCCGCCCCCACTCATGTTCCTTCAGACATTTATGGATCCTTCTGTAAGATCCCATTTTGATAGTCTTTGTGTCCCCCCCTCTCCTTGTAGTAGGGAGGAGGGTCTTAAAAGTCAAGTTTTTTTCTGCTTGAGCAATAGCTTATATACCTAGATTAATTATGCTATTTTGTTTGCTAAGATTAGAAACAGTGCAAATAGCCTGTGCATAAAAACCTGTTTCTCAAGAGGCAAAAACTTAATACAACATTAAAGACCCCTCCTCAGATTTTCTCTGAGGGAGAGGGGCTGTATGTAAAATTGACTGCCAGTGTCACATAGCACGCATCTGACAGGAAGGTCCATAAATGCTTGAAGTAGCACAACCTTGGAAATGGCAGTACATAATACTGAGAGAGCTATACTGCCTTTCAACATCCTGAACTGCACCATAGATGCATATCTCCATAAGAGGAAATATAAAGAAGCATACATCATCTGCATATAAAGAAACATACCCCACAAGAGCATCAGGTATCCAGTCCAGTCTAGCTTTCTCTCTCTCTCTTTCTTCAAAGACATGATTCTCATGTCTTTGAAGCGAGAGAGAGAGAGAAAGTTTTGCCACCACTCATACAGCAATTTGATCTTACTTCTCCAAATTTCCACATAGTATTCAATCTGGTTGAAAATAGGAAACCAGTTTTCTTCAGGTGGGCCAGCACCCGCAATGCCAGAACAGACAGCTTACTCAGGTTCCTCTTCCCAGTATCATGCCTTCCGTCATCATCATTGGGCCCTTCTGTGAACTGGCGCACTGTTTCAACCAACAACAACATCTTTATTAAGTCCCTGCAAGTGGACCCAACCCCTTCTGACTGGAGCAAATCTTGACATGGATAACATAATAGCTTCCTCTAGTGACAGACACTAGCTAACTGGTAATCTCAATGAGTTTATCATTTGTGATGCCAAGAGAAGAGACTGCATTACCAGAATGTCTTGCTTCTTTCACAGATTAGTGAAATCTGCACCAAAAAGGGAGAGAGAAACTTCTAGTTAACACCTCTAGTATCATATGGTATCCTATGATCATATCTCTAGTTGTCCACCATTTCTAGTTGTTGTTCTTGTTCTTTGGTCATGTATAAGTTTTACTGAGGATAGTTGGCTGAATATTCCAAGAGAAATATGCTTGGATTTTTGCATGTTTGTAATGTAACCATTTTTTGCCGACTCTCACCGAATTATTGTTTTATTTATTTATTTTTTTTATACTATGATTATGTACTTTCCCTTATCCTTTTAACCCACTAATGAACTTTAAAAGTTATATTGCTGGTTTTTTTGTAAAAATATAAGTTATAAATACAGTAGACGGGATCTAACGGACCCCGATATAACGGATTTCGGATTTAACAGACCAGACAAATAATAATACAGTAATGTACATATTAATCTCGGCCATATTATTTGTTTTAGGTTATACAAAACTTCAGTGTTATTATTAATTAAAAATTAATAATAATTACCTGTTTCCATTATTGTTTTGATAATTACCTACTTTTATTTTTATAATCAAATTCAGGAAATTGTTTTTTTATTCTTTCTGAAAATTCCAAGAGAAATATGCTGAAATAGCTGTTTTCCCAAATAACAGATAAGAGCAGGCGGTGAATTGCGGAGCACAACGTGACTCGGGACACTAATTGCAGGTTTACCGACTCACTTTGTTTCGGTCTCAGTCTGCCTCAAGCTATCGTGCGGTCAGGTTGTATACAGTATTTCTGTGATTTCTGAATTGTGACTTTATTTATTAAATAATTTTGCAGTCCTTACAATTTAAAATGGCATCAAGTAATAGAGGAGTTAAAAGAAAGTGTGTGAATTTAAATGTGGCAGAGAAATTAGAACAAGGAGTCTCAGTAGCACAGGTTTGTGAAATTCACGGCGTAAATAAACACTTTCTGATATCCATAAATCAGAGGCAAAATTGCAACAGTTTAACAGTTTTTAACCCCCCCCCCCCAAGGTTACATTCGATATAACGGACTTTCAGCATTAACAGACACCCCTTCTTCCCATTAGTCCCTAAAATCAAGGGTTTACTGTATAAGTTTTTATGAGAAAAAAAAAAGTTAAGTTCTTAAAAGGAATTTTTAATGCATTTAACTTTTTTTTTTTTTTTTTGAGAACACAAATGCATGTATAAATCCATGTTTTTTTAATACATCCAAATTCACTCTGACAATCATTGTAAAGTGAAACTTATTTTTTAGTGTTGGATTAGAAGAAGAGCATGAGCTACTGCAATTTAATGGCATGAGAATGGTAAGCATAAAAACATTTATTTCATGAAAATTGGTATTTCAATTCTTAATATGTATTGGTAATAGTTTAAAGCAGAGGTTCTGAAAATATGGCCTGCAGGCCATGCCTTGAAGGTTATTTAGGACCATGATAGATTTTGACAAATCAGCAAGGCATAACAAAATTAATACAGCACATTAAAAAAAATAAATAAATAATGTTTTTGAAACATGATTTTAAAGTCATCTCATCATAATACAAAAATCCGTGCCTAACAACCAGTCATATTGAGGGTTTAGTGTCAAACACCATTAACTACAAAATCATTTGGTTGTAAACATTTTTGTAATTAACCAAGAAAAAGTTATTATGTACATATTCTGTTTTGTTTCTGGCAGGAAAATTTGTTGCAAAGTTACTTGAAGTAGTAACTTGGAAAACAAGAGTGGGTGTGACATTTTCTTGGTTTACCGACATTTTCTTTGTTAGCTTGGGCTATAAGCACAAGCTAACTTATAAAGTACTAGAGAGATACAACTGTGTGACATGATATGCATTGTTATTTTGAATAAAGTAAAACTAAAGTTGTCTCAAAGCAAAAATGCAATTTTGTAGTTAACGTTGTTTGACCCTAAACCCTCGATATGGCCTTTGATTTTTCAGCAGAAAAAAATTTTTTACAATACAAACAGAAATTTATATATTGTCTTTATTATTTATGCATGTTTTTTTTTATTATTATTATTCCAATTATAGTTTCAGAGCATTTATCAAGTCATTACAAAATATTGTCTGTTTTATTTATCAATTAGCATTAGTTAAGCATATAGCTTAACTAATGATGCAAGAAAGCTTAACCAATGATGCAAGAAAGCAAGCTTATACAGCAGCATCATCATCATCATCAACCATTTTCAATCCACTCAAGGATGAAGGCCTCTCCAGCAACTTTCCAGTTCCTTCTCTTTTGAGCACTGGCCATCCATTTACTATCCACAAACTCATGAATTTCATCTATTCATCTCTGCCTTTGTCTTCCAGGTTTTCTTCTAGCTCCTCTTGGGTACCATGCTGTTATTTTCTTAGTCCATCTGTCATCATGTCTTTGAGCTATGTGTCCTGCCCAAGACCATTTTAGTTTTGATAAAAATGTCCTTTACTTGAGATTCCTGCCTAATTCGTGTGTTTCTCTTCTTATCTAACAGTCTGATTCATAATATAATTTGTTCCATTCTTCGCTGTGTAGTTCTCAGCTTCTCTTCCATTCTTTTGGTGAGTGCCCAAGTTTCACTTCCATAAGTCATGGTGGGGAGTATACATTGGTTCATTATTTTACAGTTTCAGACAAACTGGGATATTGCTCTTCAGTATGTGACTATATTTCCTGAATGCTATCCATCCAAAATTCATTTTTCTCATGACTTCCAGCCATTTATCATTATTACAGCTAATAACATGTCCCAGATAAGTATATGACTCAACCTTTTCAATTACTGCTCCTTCAATCATTATTTCCCTTTCTGTGGCATACTTGTTCATCATTACTTTTGTTTTAGCCATATTCATCTTTAGTCCAAAATCCTTAATAACTGCATAACTGATTAAGATTTTCCTCTAATTCTTTGGGATTGTGGCTTATAACCACAATGTCATTTGCAAATCGTAAATGGTTTAGGTACTCTCCGTTCACATTGACTCCTTTCTGCTACCAGTCTAATCTTCTGAAAGCTTCCTCAAGGGCAGCAGTAAACAGCTTCAGAGATATTGTGTTTCCTTGTCGAACTCCTTTCTCGATTTTAAATTTCCTACTGTCTTTGTCTAGTCTAATAATGGAGGTAGAATTCTCAATTGCCTTATGCTGTATGGAGTCAAATGCCTTTTCATAATCCACAAATGCCAGACATAATGGTGTTTTATATTCATTTGCTTTCTCCATTAGCTGTGATATTACGTGAAGATGATCCATAGTTGAGAATCCTGTCCTAAAGCCAGCTTGCTCTTTCGGTTGATTCTCATCAAGTATTCTTTCTAATCTGTTAGTAATGATCCTTGTGAACAACTTGTAGATGTGGGATAACAAGCTAATTGGTCTATAATTTCCAATTTCTGATTTATCTCCTTTCTTATGCAGCAAAACTATGATTGCATTATTCCACTGCTTAGGCGTCACACCTTTTCTAATGCACTTTGTGAAGAGCCTTGCCAGTTTTTGTGTTATGTCTCTTCCTTCCAATTTTTACAACTCTGCAGTAACTTCATCTTCCCCCGGGGCTTTCTGATTCTTCATTTTCTTCAATGCATGTTCTACCTCATCAGGACAAATATCGGGTATGTCATATGTGTTGCTAATTTGCAATTCATCTTCCCCACTGCTGGCCTCATTCCCTTGCTCCTTGTATAATTCTCTATAGTAGTCCTGCTATTTGAATTATGCCTTTTCTGCTGTTTTTAAGTACACCATCACTATTCTTCAGTTTCAGTATCATTTGTCTTTCTGTATTACTGCTCATGGCTGCTGATTTAAATCCTTTGTTTTCCCTTAATGCTTGTTCTACTTTTCTTGTGTTAAATCTTCTTATGTCCTCTCTGAGTCTCTTTCTAATGGCTTTGCATAACTCAGTATACTCAATTTTCTCCCTGTCAGTGTTTTTCTTGCTCTTCATTTGTCGTCTTTGGTTCATCATGACAAGTGTTTCTTGACTACTTTTTTCTTCTTTGGATTTCTGTTTCCCTATAGGATTCTTGGGCTTTATCACTTTCAGAAAGTTGTAATATTCCTCGTCGATATCTTGGTCCTGAGCAGTCTGCAGAAGCTCAAACTTGTTCTTAAGTTCCAGTACATACTGCTTTTTCTCCTCCTCTGTTATCTCAAAGACCTTTGTATTATTTACTTGAGTCAGTTTTTTCCTTTCCTTTCTTACATCAATATCAATTGTGCATCTTACCATTCTGTGATCACTGCCAACATTTAGCAGAATTACTTAACAAGTACAGGTCACTGTTGAACAAAAGCCGAGAATTAGGGTTGAATTTGAAAGTGTCTGCAATTCTGCCCAGACACGATAGGAGGGAGTATATGATGAGAGCCTTGTCGATCAATTCGGCCCTGGAAAGATTGTGCAAGGCTCAAGGGGTAGAATTTTTTTCAGCCTGGAATGTACTTGTTAACAGGAGAGATTGCTTCTACAGGGATGGGATACACTTAAATAGAAAGGGTGCAAGAATATTTGCTGATGCTATCGAGGCAGTGTTAGGTGGGTCGAAAAACTGCTAGCTTGGGGGGAGACAAAGACCAATAGATTGACAGTAGCCACTGGCAGAGGTGAAAGAGATTCTTGCACTGCTTCTATTAGAATGAGCAGAAGCCTGAAAAACAAGATGCATGGTATTTCAGAGACTGCTGGGAGCCATTGCGGTACAAGTAAACACATGGGTTGTGTTAGGGTAGCTAAGAATAGAAACAGGTGCAGGTATACTTGCGTGTACACCAATGCTAGGAGTTTAGTAAATAAATTTGATGAATTTGAGGTATTGCTCAAAACATCAAAGGCAGATATTGTTGGGATATCAGAGACGTGGTGTCACACAGATGTAAGGGATGCAGAAATGCAATTTGGGGAGTACAACGTCTACAGAAAGGATAGACAGGATAGGAAAGGGGGAGGGGTTATGCTATTAGTTAAGAAACACATAAAAACCAAGGAAGTGAAGCCAGTCGACATCGCTGGACAGTGCAGTGTTGAGTCAGTTTGGTGTGACATAAGCATTGGGAGATCAAAATTGAGAGTAGGAGTGTGCTATAGGCCTAATGACTCTGATGAGTATAATAAGGAACTGTACAGGGAAATAGAGTGGGCCAGTAAATCAGAGAGTCTTATAATGGGAGATTTTAATTTCCCAGATATTGACTGGAATTTGGGGGCTGGTTACTCACACACTAGCAGGGCTTTTGTGGATTTATTGGATGATTGTTTTCTACATCAGCATGTTCGGGAGGCAACTAGAGGGAGTAATACTCTTGATTTGATTATCAGCAGTGATTCTTCATGCATTAAGAATCTGCAGATAAATGAACCACTAGGTGGTAGTGACCACAGTGTGCTGAAGTGGGATTTACTGAAAGAGGTAACTACCATTAGGGGTAAAGGGAAGGGTTATTGCTTCCGTAAAGGCGACTACGATGGACTGAGACAGTATTTAAATTCTATACAGTGGGACCAACTGATGATGTTACCAACAGCAAATTCAAAATGGGAAGCATTCAAAGAACTTATCTTGGAAGCTACTAGGCTTTACATACCAACTAAGAAATATTGTTCAAGGTTTAGGCCAAAATGGATGTCAGATGAACTAATGAGGCATATGGCAGAGAAGAAAAATGCATGGGATACTTACAAATTAACACATGACACAGAAGCCTATGATAGATACAAGTTGATATGCAACCAAGTTACAAAGGAGGTTAGGCAGGCGAAGGCAGATTACGAGAAATCCTTGGCAAGGGATGCAAAGAAAAACAGCAAAGAGTTCTTTACTTATGTAAACTCTAGAAGGAAGGGGATGAATCAGATTGGTCCACTTGATATTGATGGGTCAACTGTTGATGATCCTGCTCAGGTAGCTAACAAACTAAATGAATATTTTGCATCGACATTCACACATGAGGAGTTATTCAGCAAGGGGAATGCCAGAGGTGTATTCAACTCTAGCAGTAAGCTACAGAATCTTGAAATAACTGGGAGTAAAGTGGAGGAGAAACTGTTGAAGATAAACACAAGAAAGGCACCCGGGGTGGATGGGATCTATCCAGTTATATTAAAGGAGGCAGCAAAGGAAGTAAGCAAACCCTTAGCCATAATTATGAGAGCTTCCTTGGACTCAGGGGAGGTACCCATAGACTGGAAATGTGCAAATGTGACCCCAATTCACAAAGGAGGATCAAAGGCTGACACAAGTAATTATAGACCTGTGAGTTTAACTTCTGTTCCAGGAAAATTAATGGAGGCACTGGTTAAAGAAGCACTGCAGGATCATTTAGACAAGAGTTCAGTTATAGCTCAGACACAGCATGGATTTGTTAAGGGGAAGTCTTGCCTGACCAACTTGATTGGATACTATGATGCAGTCACAAAAGAACTGGATGCAGGGAATAACTTTGATATTATATACTTGGATCTTAGAAAGGCTTTTGATACTGTTGCACATGGAAGACTGCTACACAAATTGGAGCAGTGTGACATTGGAGGCAAATTGCTGCTATGGATAAAGGGGTGGTTGAGGGGGAGAAGACAGAGAGTGGTAATCAATGGACACTGCTCATCGTGGACTAATGTTATTAGTGGAGTCCCTCAGGGCTCAGTGTTGGGTCCATTATTGTTTGCTGTATTTATAAATGATATTGATGATGGTATATCAAGCTTAATGTCCAAGTTTGCAGATGATACAAAGGTTGGCAGGGTTGTCAAGGACACTACTGACACTATGCTGCTGCAACAGGATCTGGAAAGGTTGAGCAGATGGGCTGAGAGGTGGCAAATGAAGTTTAACATTGACAAATGTAAAGTACTACACATGGGAAAAAGCAACCCCAGAGCAACGTATCAACTCTGTGGTACTACACTGACAGTGGTAGAGAATGAAAGGGACTTGGGGGTGTTGTGCAGGCAGATATGAAGTTCTCTGAGCAGTGCAGACGGGCTGCAAGTGTAGCTCATGGAGTATTGTCAATGATATACAGGAATTTTTCCAGCAGGGATAAGGAGGTGATTATTCCATTGTATAAGGCAATGGTCAGGCCACACCTAGAGTACTGTATACAGGTCTGGAGGCCTCATTTCAAGAAGGATGTAGAGCTGCTGGAACGAGTACAGAGAAGGGCAACAAGATTAGTGAATGGAACAAAGGGGTGCTCTTATGAAGAAAGGCTTAAGTTTTGCAAATTACAGTGTCTGGAGACTAGGCACCAGCGAGGTGATCTGATAGAGGTGTATAAAGCCTTGAATGGTTTAAGCATGCTCAATGCTGATGGGATTCTTCCTCTAGCTCAGAAAAATCACCTGAGCGGGCATAAATTCAAATTGAGGAAAGACAGATGTAGGATAGACGTGCGGAAATTTGCCTTTAGCCAGCGGGTGGTTGGTTGGTGGAACAGACTGCCATCCCTTGTGGTGGAGGTTGATAGCCTAAATAAGTTTAAGGCTCAGCTGGACAGGTATTTTGAACGAACAGAGGGGTGAAGTGGAGGGGTTTTTTTTTTTTTTTTTTTTGGCTGATGCTGCATAAGCTTGCTTTCTTGCATCAAATGCCTCTACTAATGCTAATTTACCTTATTCAGGACAGTAACATCATTCACAATATATCTTCTGTTAGTGAGGATGAAGTCAATTTCATTAGTTGTTAATCCATTTGGACTCTTCCGTGTCCACTTTCTGTTCACCCTTTTCTTGAAAAAAGTGTTCATTACTGACAATCCTTGAGATTCTGCAAATTCCAGAAGTCTTTCACCTCGTTCATTTCTTTCACCAATTCCAAAATTTCCTATAGTTCCCCTTTCTGCGCTGTTTTGTCTTTTTCCAACCTTAGCATTGAAGTCCCCCATAATAATAGTATAATGGGTTTTCTGCTCATCTAGGAGACTCTCAATTTCGGTGTACATTTCTTCAACCTCTTCATCATCATCATGGCTCGATGTTGGTGCATAAATCATTATAACCTTTAGCTTGTACATCTTAGAAATCTTGAGTATTAGTCTTGACACCCTTGGTAATGTTCTTTTGAATTCCAAAATGTTGTTTTTTAAATCTTTATGGCGCAGAAACCCAACTCCACCTTCACTCCTTTCACTGTTTCCATTAGTGTACAGCAGATTTCCACTTGATAAACTTATAAGTGATTCATTTCTTCTTCTTGTTTCAGTCAAACCGATGATATTCCAATTCACATTTTCTAATTCCTTTTCCAGCTCTAATATCCTGTCTTCACCGATGAGTGATCTTACGTTGTAATAGGCCAAGTTCAGTTTCCATGCATAGCAGACTAGAGATTCTTAGCACCCTCTGCTTCCACTGTGATTCTCTCGCTGCCGTAAGAGGGGGAGTGAAAGCTGCTGGAGACTGAGGGCCATTTGTTTTGTCGTGCTGTCATATGCTTTATAATTTATTTGGAAAATTAAATGCACTAGGCATAATCCTTATGGGTTTTGATAATTAACTATATAAAATCGGTGTAAATACACCATAATTAACCCATATATTTGAGCTACGATTGTAGCGTAGAAGGCATAGTTTTAAATGTATCTCATAATGTGGTTGCCTTCACAACAAGATAGCTACTATTGAATTACTTCAAATAAATAACGCTTCTCTAGTAGAGAAGGCTACTGTTATTTATTTTCAGTGGTACCACCACCCAGATGATCGTTTCGAAGCTTTTTGGCTTCGTCATCAGTGGGCGGGTAGGTACCCAGGTAATACAACAAGCCATCTCAGTTGCGAAGTTATATCCACATTATGAGAGATGCCAGAAGGGTGTGGTGGTAATGTATTTGGAAAATTAAATGCACTAGGCATAATCCTTATGGGTTTTGATAATTAACTATATAATATCGGTGTAAATACACCATAGTTAACCCATATATTTGAGCTACGATTGTAGCTTAGAAGGCATCGTTTTAAATGTATCTCATAATGTGGTTGCCTTCACAACAAGATAGCTACTATTGAATTACTTCAAATAAATAACGCTTCTCTAGTAGAGAAGGCTACTGTTATTTATTTTCAGTGGTACCACCACCCAGATGATCGTTTCGAAGCTTTTTGGCTTCGTCATCAGTGGTCGGGTAGGTACCCAGGTAATACAACAAGCCATCTCAGTTGCGAAGTTATATCGACATTATGAGAGATGCCAGACGCCTTCTCTACTAGAGAAGCGTTATTTATTTGAAGTAATTCAATAGTAGCTATCTTGTTGTGAAGGCAACCACATTATGAGATACATTTAAAACGATGCCTTCTACGCTACAATCGTAGCTCAAATATATGGGTTAACTATGGTGTATTTACACCGATATTATATAGTTTATAATTTATGCATGGTTTTTATTTTTTATTATTTTTTTTTATTATTATTATTACAATTATAGTTTCAGAGCATTTATCAAGTCATTACAAAATATTGTGTGTGTGTGGTGCATCCGTAGCCAGGTGGGCAGGAGCAGCAGTGCGTAGCACACGCTTCTTGATTAGACCGGCGTTTGAGCCCGTGACCACCAAATACGGAGGATGTGGAAATGTCAGAGAAGGACCCCCGCGTATCCCCGGAGGAATATGGCCTTAGTTGCTAATGCTCTTAAGAAAACCAAATAACAATAACAACAAAATATTGTCTGTTTTATTTATCCATTAGCATTAGTTAAGCATATAGCTTAACTAATGATGCAGGAAAGCTCCAAATGCCTGTCCAGCTCATCCTTAAATTTATTTAAGCTATCAACTTCCACAACAAGAGATGGAGGTCTTTTCCAACAATCAACTACCTGCTGGATAAAGGCAAATTTCTGCACATCTATTCCACAACTGTTTTTCCTCAATTTGTATATATTCCCCTTCAGGTTCTTAATCTGAGCAAGAGGAAGAATCCCATCAGCATTGAGCTTGCTCAACCCATTCAAAGCCTTATGCACTTTGCGAGATACAAGACGCAAGCAGGGGACTGCGTTTCTGTACTTGTCCATATCTGTTGAAGAAAATCAAATTTAAGAATAAAACTGAGTGAGTTCAAATGGGGGGGGGGTAAAGCAGTAGAACTTTTACAAAAATATGGACAAGGTAGTCCCAATGCATTGTATGTTGCAGAACAAAATAAATTAAGATAAATTAAGAGGTGAAGTGGCAATAAAATAGCAGGCAAGGGAGTGAATCGAAGAGAGGGAAGGGATATAAGTGTAGATAAAAAAAGGCAATGATAGCGAGAGTTTAAGGATATGAGTACCCATGACAGCTGTTGACTGCCAATGCCTATACAAGTAAATATCCAATGCATAGTCCATCACTAAATACAGAGGATGCGGAAAGGTCACGAAATGACCACCGCATATCCCGGAGCAATATGGCCTTAGTTGCTAATGCTCCTAAAAATCAAATAACAACAATAGCGTAGTCCATCTGGATATTGTCTTGCTGTTCTTATATTGTATTGGGTGATTAGCTGGGCCACTGTACTGCCTTGCTGCTGTGTTATGAGACATACAATGCTCACCACAGGCATCAACCAAATGTGGCTGCCCAGTGTGTGACCTCTGGTATTGTTTGAGCACTGTTGAGTCAGTCACAGTAGACTCCATGGCACCACAGCACAGAACCATTTAGCTGGCTGTTGTAAAAATATGGGCACCTTTCATGGATTGTTCCCACAATCCTTCCACATTCAAAGTTGGAAAGATCTTGATGCCGACTCATTCTTCCTTCCTGGCACTCAACAACTGATCTCTACGTGTGTGAACTACATTCCATTTAAAGAAACCTACACTAACCCACTGCTAAGACTTTGGTCTATATGTGGTTAGTTCTTTCTATTTAATTGTTCAGAAGCAGTTATTGAAAAAACAAAATAAAAAGTAAAACAAATGCCAAACGTCATCAGGAGGGCAATTGCCACTTGGCCCCAACTTAGTGAGATACATCATTAGATGGAAACTTTCGGCTGTCACAGTGAATCAGGTTTCTATTCCTGCCACAAGGAGGCAGATGTTGCTGTCTAACTCCTTATATTCATCCTCTGTTTGAAGACTAACTACAAAATCATTAAAGTAAACAAAAAATCTTCTGTCATTGAACATGATCCATAAAGTGTCTCGCTCAGGTGCACCTAATTATCTCTGAAGGTATGATCTTAGATCAACATAATTGCTTCAGTCAAACATGTTTAGACATTTCTCCTTCTTCACATATGAAAAGGCCATTATCTGCAATGCTATCTGATACAATCTTAATGCAAAGCCATGTGCAGTCATAAGGAATGGTATTCATGCTGAATTGTAGCCAAGTTTTTTATTAGTAAACATAAAACATAAAAGTTTGTTGCCCCTTTTCACTTGCCATCGACTTGACTGCCAAAGATCATAACTCAGACAGCAACCTTTTTTCTCTGCCTTAAGATCTGTTTTAGAATACAATCTGCTAGAATCAGGGCATGAGAAAAATCCTTAAGTAGTAGCTCTTGTGTTGTCTTTGTAAAGAACATAATTTCAGACAATAGTACCAGTATGTCCACAGGAAGTGTCCCTACCAACACTTGTAAAGCCTTGGTTGAGTTTGTACGTAGAAGAGTGACACTTTGGGCCTGAAACAAATATTTTTTTTAAAATTTTGTGTACCCATACACCAGAAGCATAGGTAATAGTGGAAATGAATGAACATTTGTATAATAGATTTAGTGCCCTTCCTTTGATTCCCTTGTCAACACTAATAACTTTTCTGAGCTTGGCATACAGCATTCAAATCTTATTTTTTAAGAATTTTACTTGTACTGTGAAGAACAAACACTCTTCCAAATGCAACCTCATACCTAATTGTCTTTACGTATCTCAGGGAGACCCCGTGAGCCCTCACAGCCAGACATCTCACAGCCAGGCACCTATTCATGCTCAAATAACATGAATAGGTGCCTGGTAAAACAGTTTCATTTGTAACTGTTTTTCAGTTTGACTGAAGTCTGCTCCAGTCCATTAAACTCTCAAAAACAGCTGCTTCATGAGATTCTGTTTGGAACCTTGAATTTCAATATACTAATATAGCCTGGTCATCAGAATAGGCAATTAAATCAATGTCTTCATGATCCTTCTTTAAAAATTCATCAAAAATTATTCCAGGCAAAGGGACCTTTCATCGAGCTCCGAATATAACCTCTAGTAACCCTACGTATAATCTCAGCAAAGTTTTTGATAACAATTTCTCTCTCATTCTGAATACTGAGTAAAGATTAGCCAAACAGTCAGTTATTCTTATTCTTTCCAGGATTCCCCCCACCAAAGCATGTCAAAAGTCCCTTTAAAATTAACAAACAGAGCAAAGACATCACTCATCATACTCCTGAATACAAAGTATAAACCTGTATATGGCATCCTCTAATGATCTATCTCTTTTTAAAATCATATTGTTTTTTAGAAGAAATGTTTTTTCCAGGATAGGTAATCATTAATCGATTTATATGCAATCATTCATATGCTTAAGTCACAACAGACAAAAGAGCAATAGTGTGATATGAACTTGATTCATTAGGTAGACAATCAGATTTTTAATTATTAATCTTAGCAAAACAACTCTCCATACTTGGAGAAGATACCTTCAGCAAGACAAATATTAAAGATCTTTAGAGACAAATCAGGTCTTATTTGAAAGTTCTTTTCAACACTTTGGCCTCAATCAAAAAAAGCCCATCGACTTCCCGTCCTTTGCCTGATCAACAACATGGATTATTTCATCCAAGCTAAAAGGTGTTCTGTTCTATCCAAGAATATTCTGTTGATCCTGATCATTTTGTTCACCTCAATATTGTGGAAAAAATTCTTCCACGACCATGCTCACCAAATCCCTCCAGCCTAAAGTCTTAGCTACACCACTTCCTACTGTGTAATACTGTTATGGTCACTAGTAGTTAAATTTTCTACAGTCCAGTTTTGCAATTTATTCAAAATATGCATCATGCTAAGAGTAATTATATATATATATATATATATATATATATATATATATATATATATATATATATATATAAGATTGGCTATGAATTGTAAAGTAATTAGGCATATATCTCAGCACATTAACCACCTCCACGTCAGAGGCAGAGAGAAAAACCTTTAAGTATAGCTCCTCTATCATCAGAATTCAGGGGAAGTGGCATTTGGTCAATAGATATGTTTTGGCTGATGCTGTATAAGCTTGCTTTCTTGCATCATATGCCTCTACTAATGCTAATTTCACATGTATCATGCACTTACCTGGTAAACTACCCTGTGAATCCTGGGTGTATCCATCAGTTCAAAACAGCATATTTCAATGGCTAGACCCAGTTCACCATCAAGTCATCTGCATTGCTGTTGGAGCTTTCCAAATGCCTCCTGTCCATAAAGTTTATATCTCGTATCAGTTGAACTGCCTCACAATGACAAAAGCAATTGTCGCTACTACCTCAAACTAAAATCCCTGTCGACGACTCCATGTGGGAATTCGTTTTTCAGCTGTGTTGAGAAAATCTGTGTGACGTCTGACAGACTGCCAATCATTGCTTTGGTATACGTGCCCGCAAGCTACTCCAAAAACTTACCATCACAGTAAACCATGATGGTAAGATTTTGGAATAGCTTGTGGCTAGGCACAGTGACAACTGATTTCATCTTGGCACTCTCATCTACCATTGTGAAATCTCAATTAATAATGGGAGAAAGGCCAGCACACCACTTTCTGTCTGGTCTGCAGCAGTCTTTCCAGGTAGCACTATATTTGAGATTTCCCCGTGACTGCAGGATCTGCACTGTAGGGCTGTATGCTATTAGCCTTCAACCACATTAAAAGTCACATTTATCAATATATGGTCTGTACAGATTCTTTAATTGAATTATAGGCCTTATTCAGCAATGAGATATTATTCTCATCAAGTCCTCTCCCAAATTCAGGAGGTGCTATTTCTTTCTGAATGTTTGTTTGATATCCACTTCTGAATTCTAAGCCACTCTGGAATCAGGGTAATGAACTGGTGGATATTATACTAGATCAGCACAACTTGCTCCCATACAGACTACAGGCAGGTAATTCATGCTGTTTTTAGAATCCCAGTAGCAGTCACAGCATGACCAGGTAACAAACAAGCTCTGTTAGATTGTCTGTAATCAAGCTTTGGCAGTGTGGTCTGTCAAATTGGAAAAAAATAAATAATTTAATTCTTTCATGAGTGTGTTTGCAGACTGTATATGAGTCACATGAGTTTTTATGCAAGGATTTGGAAGTTTTATAAGAATTAAAAAACTGTACATAATGCTATTAATTATTAATTTTTTCCTAGTTTAGGAAAAAAACTTAATAATTAAAAAAATTTTTGGGATAGCAAAACATGAGATTACTGTCAAAAATTAAATAAAAATCAAATTTTTTATTTAAAAAAGTAGAGAGAGAGAAAAAAAAAAAAAAAAAAAAAAAAAAAGACAAATTGCAAAAAAAAAAAATTTTTTTTTTTTTTTTTTCCTTGATGCTATGATATACTCTACATTTATATGTATATCACATTATCAGTTTCATAAACTTTTGTATGCAATTCCAGAGAATTTTTTCGGTTTCAATTTTCAGCTTGCACATAGTTTTGAATTTTGTTGAAAGTTTACTCTCCTATAACAGTTTTCAAAACTATCATAAATGCAAAAACTACTATTACTTATATACATGATGGCAGCATGTCCTTGTAGTTTCAAGACAATATGTATGTACGACAGAAGATTGTCAGCGGTATGACAAATTATGTCTGTATATATTATTACTATATTATTAATTAGTTTAGAAATGGAGAAATTACCTCTATGTGGTCTTGTAGAACACTTCAGTGCTGATACTCTCCGTTGTTGAATAACTATACAAATATATTACATGTATACCACACACTTGTAGACAAAATTAATGATCCAATGCACCACGGAATTGGAGACTCATGGACCCCAAGACCGACCCTAAAATACATCGAATCACTAACTCTAATCTTTGAGCGAGAGAATACAATACATCCATATTTTAAAAACAATTTAAATGCTTTGAGACCAAATAAATAATGAATCCATACTTTTAATACTTTAAAAACTAACATTAAAACAGAAAAAACATTGACTCCTCTGAAACATTAGGAAACTAAAGAATTTTGTTACTTCCCTGAAGCGGATGAGGCTTTTTCACCAGGGTCATGATCACAGGAAAGTGAAACTGCGGGTATTGCGGCGGAATTTTATAGCATGGAGATTTGCAATCCTGGTGCATGCGCGTGGACCATGAATCTGAGATGGGGTAGAGATGGCGTACATTGACTGAATTTTGATGTGATTTAATTTCAGGCGTCTCCGAAATTAATAGTTTGGCGTAATCATGTTGGATGCTGAGAATTTTTGCTTCGTTGAATAGAAAGGTGTGGCCTTCACTGATCGCATGGAATACAAGTTCCGAAGCTGAGGAGCGGGATGAAAGGACATATGTTGTCTCATTCTCATATTGCGTGTACAATGAATGGATCCCTAGGTGTTGAGGTGTTGCAATCCTTGCAAGATACATCGTACACTAAATCATTTAATTGGAGTGTGGAAAAGGATTGGACTTTGTGGTTTTTAAGGGGCAGCATGTATTTTCATTGTGGGTTTGCCTATGGTTTTGAATTGTGTGTCTTTGAAATTACTATTTAGTTGTTTGAATCATTGTTCAATATAGGGTAAATCAATAAAATATTTTTTTATGTTATTATTGTTGATAACAGGAGAGATATTACGTAATCTGTTTTTTGTTTGTAACCGTATTTCGTTTATAATAGGTAGTGGGTAACCTCTAGTTTGAAATCTGTTTCTTAGCGTTTGTATTTCTGTTTAGGGCTGATTCAGATGTTGAATATTTGTAGAAATTGATTTAGGATAATGGACCTTTTATAGGTGAAGGAGTGGTAGCTATTGTAATGAAGAAGCATTCCAGTGTGGTGACCTTTCTGTATATACTGAATTGAATTTTGTTCATAACCCGTGTGAGGGTGAAATTTAGAAAATGTAATGATTTTGTTTCAGTATTTTCGGATTCTAGTGTGAAGCTTAATCTTACATGGATTTTATTAAAATCCTGTGGGATGCCCTGTATGGTCCTCGCATCTGTGATGCAGAGTATATGCAGAGTATATTGGAGTTTGAGAACGAGGGTAGCCTGTGCGGACGTAACTTATTGCTGCTCCTGGAACAGAGAAGTTTTTTCTGATTTATTTTCTGTTTTATTAGCTTAAATTGGCATATTAACTTATTTTCTAGAGTAGCTTTATATTCCTAGTTACGATACTTAGTTTAAAGTTTAACTTAGATAGAGATTTTGTAGGTATTACTTAGTATCAGTAAGGGTATCAAATCCACGTGTTACAAGTTGAAGCTCTGTTGAACGAGAGGTTTTTTTTTTTTTTTTTTTTAACCATATTTAGCCGATTTATTAACCAATTGTTATATCAAATTATTTTCTGTAAGTAGCTAGTCAGGATCCTTAGTTTATTCTGAATTGAGACAGAATTGAGACAGAGAGATTGGAAGTTAATCGATACTTAAGTGTCCGTAGATTTACTGTTCGTAAATTGCCGCCATTGTTACGCGATACAAAATAACTCGAACTAGATAGCATAAGCTTAGTATAGTATAGTACATAATATAATATTGTCAGTTAATCAGTAAATCTATTAATCTTGTTTAACTTCATTGTCAATTAAATTGTACTCTTAACTATATACATATAACGACTTAGGTTACGTAACATAAATAATTAGCAAAAATAAATAATTAATACTTAACTTGATACGGAAGTTATATAAAGGGATTTCGTAGATAACACTCAATACTGAAACATAAATATAGCATTATAACTGTGTTGGCATACAAGTTTATGGTTTTAATTTTGTACTGAAATTGAAATTTTATTGAAATTAAATCAAAATCATGACTCAGACCAGAGCAGCAAAGCAAAAGGCTCAAGCTAATGGGAGTGCTGTGGCTCAGGGGAGAATTGAGGGGGGCAGTTGCCCTCTGAATCACAACCTTTTAAAATGCACTATTTGCTTGATGTTTGTGGAGCAGTCAGGTACGGGACATGATACTGCCATGGAGGATGTCTTTGTATGCACGCGATGCAAGGAATCTAAGAAAATCAGGCGACAACTCAGCGTTGTTATGGGCCTATATGAGAGCTTGAAGGACAGGGTGGATGCCCTTGAAGGATCTAAATTGAGGGCTCATCAAACTCTCAACTGCCCACATCAACGCCAGAGCTTGCACTTGACCATCACGCAACACAGCTGCAGCCCCCAAGGCAGAATGCGCTGGTCCCAAAGGAACTAGTAGTTGATGGTGACTCTGTTGTCAGGGAAACGGGAAACATGCTTTGTAAAAAGAATAGGTGGAACAGGACCAGGGTATGTCAGCCAGGGGCAAAGGTTGATGACGTAGAGCGGATATCATCTTTTAAGGGCACAAAAGGTGATATAGTTGTACACATTGGCACTAATGATATTAAGAATAGGAGACCGGCGGAATTACTTAACAAGTACAGGTCACTGTTGAAAAAAAGCCGTGAATTAGGGTTGAATTTGAAAGTGTCTGCAATTCTGCCCAGACACGATAGGAGGGAGTATATGATGAGAGCCTTGTCGATCAATTCGGCCCTGGAAAGATTGTGCAAGGCTCAAGGGGTAGAATTTTTTTCAGCCTGGACTGTACTTGTTAACAGGAGAGATTGCTTCTACAGGGATGGGATACACTTAAATAGAAAGGGGGCAAGAATGTTTGCTGATGCTATCGAGGCAGTGTTAGGTGGGTCGGAAAACTGCTAGATTGGAGGGATACAAGGACTAATAGATTAACAGTAGCCACAGGCAGAGGTGAAAGTGATTCTTGCACTGGTTCTATTGGAATGAGCAGCAGCCTGGAAAATAAGATGCAGGATATTTCAGTGACTGCTGAGAATCATTGGGGTACAAATAAACACATGGGTTGTGTTAGGGTAGCTAAGAAAAAGAACAGGTGCATGTATACTTGCATGTACACCAATGCTAGGAGTTTAGTAAATAAATTTGTTGAATTTGAAGTATTGCTCAAAGCATCAAAGGCGGATATTGTTGGGATATCAGAGACATGATGTCACACAGAAATAAGTAATGCAGAACTAGAATTTGGGGAATACAACGTCTACAGGAAGGATAGACAGGATAGGAAGGGAGGAGGGGTTATCCTATTAGTTAAGAAACACATAAAATCCAAGGAAGTGAAGTCAGTCGACATCGCTGGACAGTGCAGTGTGGAGTCAGTTTGGTGTGACATAAGCATTGGGAGATCAAAATTGAGAGTAAGAGTGTGCTATAAGGCCTAATGAATGGAAATTGAACTTGGCCTGTTATAACGTACGATCACTCATTGGTGAAGACAGGATATTAGAGATGGAAAAGGAATTAGAAAATGTGAATTGGAATATCATCGGTTTGGCTGAAACAAGAAGAAGAAATGAATCACTTATAAGTTTATCAAGTGGAAATCTGCTGTACACCAATGGAAACAGTGAAAGGAGTGAAGGTGGAGTTGGGTTTCTGGTCCATAAAGATTTTAAAAACAACATTTTGGAATTCAAAAGTACATCACCAAGGGTGTCAAGACTAATACTCAAGATTTTTAAGAGGTACAAGCTAAAGATTATAATGATTTATGCACCAACATCGAGCCATGATGATGAAGAGGTTGAAGAAATGTACACTGAAATTGAGAGTCTTCTAGATGAGCAGAAAACCCACTACACTATTATTATGGGGGACTTCAATGCTAAGGTTGGAAAAAGGCAAAACAGCGCAGAAAGAGGAACTATAGAAATTTTGGAATTGGGAAAGAAATAAAAGAGGTGAAAGACTTGTGGAATTTGCAGAATCTCAAGGAATGTCAGTAATGAACACTTTTTTCAAGAAAAGGGTGAACAGAAAGTGGACATGGAAGAGTCCAAATGGATTAACAACTAATGAAATCGACTTCATCCTCACTAACAGAAGATATATTGTGAATGATGTTACCGTCCTGAATAAGGTAAATATTGGAAGTGATCACAGAATGGTAAGATGTACACTTGATATAGATGTAGGAAAGGAAAGGAAAAAACTGACTCGAGTAAATAATACAAAGGTCTTTGAAATAACAGAGGAGGAGAAAAAGCAGTATGTGCTGGAACTTAAGAACAAGTTTGAGCTTCTGAAGACTGCTCAAGACCAAGATATCGACGAGGAATATTACAACTTTCTGAAAGTGATAAAGCCCAAGAAACCTATAGGGAAACAGAAATCCAAAGAAGAAAAAATTAGTCAAGAAACACTTGTCATGATGAACCAAAGACGACAAATGAAGAGCAAGAAAAACACTGACAGGGAGAAAATTGAGTATACTGAGTTATGCAAAGCCATTAGAAAGAGACTCAGAGAGGACATAAGAAGATTTAACACAAGAAAAGTAGAACAAGCATTAAGGGAAAACAAAGGATTTAAATCAGCAGCCATGAGCAGTAATACAGAAAGACAAATGATAATGAAACTGAAGAATAGCGATGGTGTACTTATAAACAGCAGAGAAGGCATAATTCAAATAGCAGAAGACTACTATAGAGAATTATACAAGGAGCGAGGGAATGATACTAGCAGTGGGGAAGATGGATTGCAAAGTAGCAACACTACGACATACCCGATATTCTTCCCGATGAGGTAGAACATGCATCGAAGAAAATGAAGAATCGGAAAGCCCCGGGGGAAGATGAAGTTACTGTAGAGTTGTTAAAATTGGGAGGAAGAGACATAACACAAAAACTAGCAAGGCTCCTCACAAAGTGCATTAGAAAAGGTGTGATGCCTAAGCAGTGGAATAATGCAATCATAGCTTTGCTGCATAAGAAAGGAGATAAATCAGAAATTGGAAATTATAGACCAATTAGCTTGTTATCCCAAATCTACAAGTTGTTCACAAGGGTCATTACTAACAGATTAGAAAGAATACTTGATGAGAATCAACCGAAAGAGCAAGCTGGCTTTAGGACAGGATTCTCAACTATGGATCATCTTCACGTAATATCACAGCTAATGGAGAAAGCAAATGAATATAAAACACCATTATGCCTGGCATTTGTGGATTATGAAAAGGCATTTGACTCCATACAGCATAAGGTAATGTTTGGGGCACTGGAAAGACAAGGCATAGATACTCCATATATTATGATTTTGAAGAAAATATATGAGAGTGCTACATCCTTTATTAGACTAGACAAAGACAGTAGGAAATTTAAAATCGAGAAAGGAGTTCGACAAGGAGACACAATATCTCCGAAGCTGTTTACTGCTGCCCTTGAGGAAGCTTTCAGAAGATTAGACTGGTCACAGAGAGGAGTCAATGTGAACGGAGAGTACCTAAACCATTTACGATTTTCAGATGACATTGTGGTCATAAGCCACGATCCCAAAGAATTAGAGGAAAATCTTAATCAGTTATGCACAGTTAGTAAGGATTTTGGACTAAAGATGAATATGGCTAAAACAAAAGTAATGATGAACAAGTATGCCACAGAAAGGGAAATAATGATTGAAGGAGCAGTAATTGAAAAGGTGGAGTCATATACTTATCTGGGATAAGTTATTAGCTGTAATAATGATAAATGGCTGGAAGTCAAGAGAAGAATAAATTTTGGATGGATAGCATTCAGGAAATATAGTCACATACTGAAGAGCAATATCCCAGTTTGTCTGAAACGTAAAATAATGAATCAATGTATACTCCCCACCATGACTTATGGAAGTGAAACTTGGGCACTCACTCATGGAAGAGAAGCTAAGAAGTACACAGCGAAGAATGGAATGAATTATATTGGGGATCAGACTGTTAGATAAGAAGAGAAACACATGGATTAGGCAGCAAACTGAAGTAAAGGACATTCTTATCAAAACTAAATAACTAAAATGGTCTTGGGCAGGACACATAGCTCGAAGACATGATGACAGATGGACTAAGAAAATAACAGAATGGTACCCAAGAGGAGCTAGAAGAAAACCTGGAAGACAAAGGCGGAGATGGATAGATGAAATTCATTAGTTTTTGAGTAGTAAATGGATGGCCAGTGCTCAAAACAGAAGGAACTGGAAAGTTGCTGGAGAGGCCTTCATCCTGCAGTGGATTGAAAATGGCTGATGATGGATACTAGGCACCAGCAAGGTGATCTGATAGAGGTGTACAAAGCCTTGAATGATTTGAGAATGCTCAATGCTGATGGGTTACTGCCTCTTGCTCAGAATAATTACCTGAGAAGGCATAAATTCAAATTGAGGAAAGGCAGATGTAGGATAGATGTGCGGAAATTTGCCTTTAGCCAGCGGGTAGTTGGTTGGTGGAACAGACTTCCATCCCTTGTTGTGGAAGGTGATAGCCTAAATAAATTTAAGGCTCAGCTGGACAGGTATTTTGAACGAATGGAGGGGGTGAAGTGAAAGGGTTTTTTTTTTTTTTTTTTTGTTTGTTGGCTGATGCTGCATAAGCTTGCCTTCTTGCATCATATGCCTCTACTAATGCTAATATCATTCAGATATCTACAATAGTAGGTGACCCATGGAATAATGGGTGTTAAATGTATTGTTTCAATAGTGGTAAGGTATATTTCTGCTAGTAAACCACTTAGATTTAACTCCATTTATGGCCTTCCCATGGCCTCCAATTCCACAGTGCATTGGATCATTGATTTTTTCTGTGAGGATGTAGTATACATGTAATCTATTTGTATAGTTATTCAACAACTGAGAGTATCAGCACTGACGTGTTGTACAAGACATCATAGAGGTAATTCCTCCTTTTCTAAAGTAATTTTTTATAACATAGAATGTATTGAGCCTTTGCTGCTCTGTTATTCTATTAATTATTATTATTAATATATACATATATTGAGGTGCCTCCGTAGCCAGGTGGGCAGGAACAGCAGTGCATAGCACACGCTTCTTGATTAGACCGGGGTTCGAGCCCGTGACTACCAAATACGAAGGATGCGAAAGGTCAGGGAATGACCACCGCATATCCCCAGAGCAATATGGCCTTAGTTGTTAATGCTCCTAAAAACCAAATAACAACAAAAACAACATATACTGAAACAATTTATGGCTAAAGCCTCAACTTACAGGAAATTCCCTAAACGTATTCCCTTCTCCACTGGTGAAGCATTACTTATTCGAGGTACTGTGATATCAGGCAACTCATTGTGAAGGTATTCACAATATATGATAAGAACGATGCCATTTTCCTAAAAGTTGTCAAAATAAGAAAGCTGAGCATAATATTATGGCAGTATTCTAGTAATATATGCAACCGACACATTCTACATAACTGAGAGTAGCAGATAACAGACAACCATCCACAGCTCCCCACTCAGATAACCTATCAAGATGTAGGGTTAAATTTGAAACTTTTAACCATTTATGTTCAGATTAAGTCATATTAAGTTAATCCACATTTATTAATTTTATTCATAGATAATTTGATCCATTTGCAGGATTATAATTCAATTGAAGCAGATATGGTAAGCAGAAAAATTTATTTTAAAAGGTTCCACTGGCTGCACAAACACTGTGTTTTATTTGTATCAAGTTATTTGCACCAAAGCATTTTTTGCCTTCACACAGCTTTTTAAAACTTAAAGTAGGATGACCTACTTAGTGTCAAGTAATGTGCAAGAAGTCTGTTTTTTAATCTGTTTTTTGATTTAGCTTTAATTTCATAAATTTTCAAAAAAAAAAAAAAAAGCACATTAGTTTGTAACTTTTTGTAATTCATTTAATAAGTGATGCAATTAATATAACCAGTAATTTTTCTGCATTTCTGTTGTACTTTAATACAACATTTCCCGACGCTGATCACAAATTGGCTGCAGATGTGGTCTGCGGAGGGTTTCAAGGAAAAAAAAAAAAAAAAATGCCCAAGCAGTTCAAACACTGTCCGTTCTCTCTGTAGTCTTTTGTCTACTTTGAATTTATTTAAACAACCCACTTCTACAACATCAGATGGAAGATTTTTTCAACAAACAATTACCCACTGGCGTAACGCAAATTTCCACACATCTATCCAGCAACCAACCATACTCAATTTGAATATATGCCTCTTTGTGCATAATCTAGCAGGGGGAAGGATTCCATCAGCATTAAGCTTACTCGGTCCATTCAAAGCCGTAAATACCAGAGTTCCTCGCAGGTGCCTGGGCTTCAGATGTTGGAATTTGCATAACTGAAGCCTCTTCTCGTAAGACCACTGTTTGATTCTCTTCACTAATCTTGTTACTCTCTCCAAACCCATTCCAACACACATTCTTCCTGAAATGATGCTTCCAGACTTGTATGCAGAACTCAAGTTCTGTCTTAACAATAGCATTATAGTTAAGACTAAACAACCTTATCCCTTCTAGCAAATTTCCTTTATATCATTCATGAAACTCTATATATCACTGACAAAGCCCATACTGACAGGCTGTTACTAATGACCTTGCACAGATTTTGGTATTCTAGTAGATAAATAAAAACAGTCCTAACCACATATCTAATAATCTTCATCTTTTTCTTATGAACAACCCTTCAAAGTACGTGATCAAGGTGAGTGATCCTGTAGGCATCTCAGATCACAACTTGGTGATGGTTTCCTTCGATGGAGTCCTTCTCTCATGGCCATTCTCAACCTCGTGTTGTTTGGCATTACAAGAATGCAAAATGGGATGATCTGTGAGATTACTTTTCTTCTTTTCAATGTTCGGATTACTGGTTAAAATTTTCTGATGTCAACATTTGCTCAGATCGTGTTAGTGAAATTACTGTTGCAGGGATGAAATCCTTTATTCCACACTCCCTTAAAATCTCTTCCTTTATCTAAACCTTGGTTTTACAATAACTGTGCTAAGGCTGTTCAAGTTAAAAATGTTGCATATTCCAATTGGCTTGCATCCAAATCTCCAGTTTAATTTTTTGCTTACACTAAAGATTGCAACAATTGTAAAGCAGTTATTAATCAATACTAACTAGATTTTGAGCAGGGCTAAGAGTAGAAAACGTGACCACATGGTAGTTGAACATTCTGGCTACAGCTATTGGCTGTAACTTTTGCCCTTCTATACTTCCACCATCTGTTAAAACCTGATGGTTCTATTGCCTCCTCAGCTAATAAGGCCAACTTACTAGCATCGTACTTCTTTTTAAACTTTTGTTTATATCATAGTAAACCACCTGCTACCATTTCCAGTACACTCCACTCAATGCTAGTAGAGTTTGACTGTCTTCCATCAATAAAGATGTTGATGTCAAAAATCTTGATGCCAAGAAAGCAGTCCTGATAGTATTTCTCCAATTGCTTTTATGCAGCCAGTTCCTAAAGAGGGTGACAAATATCTCCCTTCAATTGTCATCCCACTGCAGATACCCCTACTCTTTCCAAATAATGGAGAAATCCATTCACCACCAACTCCTAAACTGTCTTGAAACCTTCTATCTGATCAATTATTGCCAATATAGATTCCATCAATATCAGTGCACTGGTTTATGTTACTCATCTATTGATGAAGTCAGTAGAAAATTTTGGGGAATCTCAAATGCTTTTGATTGTATTTGGCAGAAAGGTCTGATAAACAAGCTCCCATCTTTTATGAATTCCAAAGTGCTTTTTGCAGTTGGGTATCCAGGTTTCTCTCTCTGACCACTTGCTGTGGGTACTGGTTTGTAGCTCACAGATTTCTAATTTCTACACTAATGCTGTTGTTCTCCAAGGTTTATTCTTCTACTCTTTTATCTTTTATAAATAACTAAATGCACAAGGCATAATTTTCCTTGTGCATTTAGTTATTTTATAATTATTAAGTGTTAAGAGTTTAAGTGTATATATTAACTCATAACTCTTACACTTAATATACATTAAGTGTAAGAGTTTAATATCTATATAATATCGGTGTAGATACACCATAGATAACTCTTAAGGAACTACGATTATAGTTAATGTGCGAGGCATCATTTGCTATGTATCTCATATTGTGCTCTTCCTTCACAATGAGTTGCCATGGTATTGCACTACTTCGAATAAGTAATGCTTCACTAATAGAGAAGACTATTGTTACTTAATCTCAGTGAGTACCACCATCCGGTTGGCACCGTTTCAAAGCTGTTGGCCTATCAGTGGTTGGGCAGGTACCCTGGTATTGCAGACATGACAACTCATTGTGAAGGAAGAGCACAATATGAGATACATAGCAAATGATGCCTCTCACTAACTACCATCGTAGTTCCTTAAGAGTTATCTATGGTGTATCTACACCGATATTATATAGATATTAAACTCTTACTCTTAATGTGTTATGCCTTGTGCATTTAGTTATTTTTAAATATTATCATATAAACATTTTGGCATCTCTCATATTGTGTGATTATCTTCACAACTGGGTTGTCATGTCTGCAATACCAGGGTACCTGCCCACCCACCGAAGATAGGCCAATAGCTTTGAAACGGTGCCGTCTGGGTGGTGGTACTCACTGAGATTAAGTAACATTAGTCTTCTCTATTAGTGAAGCGTTACTTATTCGAAGTAGTGCAATACCATGGCAACTCATTGTGAAGGAAGAGCACGACATGAGATACAGAAAAAATGATGCCTCTCACACTAACTACCATCATAGTTCCTTAAGAGTTATATATGATTTTTCTACACCGATATTATATAGATATTAAACTCTTTTATCTTGTATGGTGGCTGACAAAAAAACTGCATCACCTTAAAAAAAAAAAGTAACATTTGTAGTGAAATGTATAAGATATTGTTTGATTACAGTCATTTTGTTTGTCAAAAAGCAAACATATTGCATCATATAATGCTTCAATTGCATCAGCCATTTCTATAAATACAATGTTGGAAGGGTATACGTGCTCATTAGTATCCTGTTTTGCAGAAGTGTAAGCATGGCTTCATATGTTCAGTTGACACCGAGGGAAAAAAGTGTAGCTGTTGCTCTGCAACAGAAAGGGCTTTCTACGCATGCTGGCGCTGATAAAATAGTCTGCCATTTGCACATCTCCACAAAAATGTTTTTGTGTTTACAGTTTTCAAAAAATTTAAACAAAATTTTTGACAAAAAAACATGAATCAGAGTTCTCCATTGCAAGTGATATGTATGGCAGGGTCAACTGTGTTTGGCACAAACTATAGTACTCATGGGGGGGGGGGGTCATCTGTTATCAGTGGGTTGCCTCAGGCCCTGCAAGCTTGTAAGAAGACCAGGAACATACTTGTGGAAGGGAACATTTTCATCTGCAATCTACAAAATAATCTATCAGACCAGCAGAGAACTTGATATGTCATAAAAAGTTCAAGAGTGTGCCATGAGTGGTTGCATTTAAAACTGTATAACTCTGATCTTGCCATCAGCTGTAACAGCTGATGACATGATCAGACTTCTGATATTCTCTCTACACAGCTATTGGACATCTCATCATCTAACAAGCTCTGTAAACTATTCATGCATGAGGAGTGGATCAAATGAATGGAGACACCAAATCACGACTTGACACCAACAGGATGAATGAAACAACCAACCATTTCCCAAATATGCAAATGGATGAAAAATTAATAGGAGTTAATGAAACATGAGACGTTGTTTTTCGTGGACGACCACCACTGGTCCTTCAAACAGCTGTACCTGTCATTCTGAAGGCCGACCACGCACGTGAGACAATGCTATGGGCGATACCGAACTCTGCAGCCACACTTCTCGCACTTCAACCTTCCTCCAGCTTCCCAATTATTCAACCCTGGGTAAAGTCATCCAGATGTTGTCTACTGGCCATTTCATTGTCTCTAGCACTGTACAAAACCAATCAAACGTCTGTAACAATCGTGCTCACCATTCAGTAATTTACACAACTGCTGAACTGTTGCTTTTATCTGTTTATGTGAGATCTCTCATTACGATTCAATTTTTTTAATTTAGAAATTAAATTTTCAGATTTTAATTTTCAAATTTAAAAATGGTGTTGGTCCTTAAGTTTTGCACACCAGTGTAGAATTACATGCTATTGATACCATGGATACAGGCCTCCCAGTCGTTCCCAAAAATGAAAAATCAAAACTAAACAGACAGAAATCTTCCTCAATTAATCCCAAACAATGGAACTGTAGAGGATTATGAAGTAATATCGGTGACCTGAATGATTTACTCATAAGAACTAACACAGTAGGTGTATGCTTACAGGAAACCTTTTTCTCACCACAAGTTTCTTTAAAATTCAAAAATTATACTATGTTTAAGCGAGACAGGGATTCTGGCACTCCTGCTCATGGAGGGGTAGCTGTTCTTGTCAAAAATACCTTACCATCAAGAAACCTCCTTAGAAGTTGTAGCAGTTCTGATGGAAATGGGAATATCATTAACCCTTGCATCCATTTATATCCCACCGAATTATCCTTGCACCCAGACTGAAATTGATAATCTTTTGACACAACTACACACCTCCAGTATGTTTACTCGGTGATTTAAACAGACACCATCCATTGTGGGGATCTTCTACCGTGGATAGCAGTGGCCAATTAATTGAATCATTCCTGGATAACCATAATGTGACTGTATTAAACTCTGGCTCTCCAACTCATGTTCAACTACCTACAGGGACTACATCAGCCATAGACTTATCAATCTGTTCATCATCTCTTTTTACAAGCGTGGATTGGTTAGTGACGAATGATCCATTCCACAGTGACCATTTTCCTATCATCACTTCAATTCAAACACAGGTCGTGTGCTTCTTGATTAGACCGGGGTTCGAGCCCGTCACCACCAAATACGGAGGATGCGGAAAGGTCAGTGAATGACCACCGTATATCCCAGAGCAATATGGCCTTAGTTGCTAACGCTCCTAAAAAAAAAAAAAAAACCAAACAGGTCATGTCATGCCCTAAAGGCCATAATTCTTGGAATTTTCACAAAGCAGACTGGGTAAAAAATTCTAATTTTTTCCTACTTGACAACCAGTATGTACAGCAACAACATATTAATGACGTAACTGATCACATTACCAGCCATATATTATCGGCAGCCAAAATTTCCATTCCAAAATCCAACCAGCGCAAGCGGATACACAAACACAAGTGATGGAATGAAGGTTGTTCCATAGCGAAAGTAGAAAAAAACCGTGCTTGGAACCACTTTCACAAATTTCCCACTACTACCAACCTTATTGTTTTCAAAAAACTGAGAGCCAAAGCAAGACAAATTACGAAAAAGCAAAACACAACTCTTGGATTAACTTCTCTCAACTATTAACAAAGATGCTAACACTCAGATTATCTGGAAAAAAATACAAGCTCTCAATGGAAAATTTTTACCGTTACAGTCTCCAAGGCTTGAAGTGGTGGAACCCATGTTTAGTCTCTAGATCTAAGTTCCGGTCAACCCTTCCCTATCTCTTCCATCATGCAGTATGATTGATGAACTTTTGAGGTTATGATGAACATTGTGACGAGATCCAATATTCCTTACATTTCAAGGGTACAGCTCTAAAATGGTGTTCGCAGGCCGGCCGCTAGTTAGTACACCAGACCGAACCTATTGGTAACTCTCTAGGAGGCTTCCGGATCAGCTAGTGTATAATCTTGCTACCTCTACTCTGCCAGATAGTGACTGGAGCGAGTCCGACTAGTGTATATGCGGGGAGCATTGTCGAGGCCACGTTATGTCAAGGATCTGAGTATATTCTTACCATGTGTACGCCATATCCAAAAATTTGATTACTTCATACAGCATGTCCCACCCACTTTTTCTTACTATTGAATACACCATGAATTGTCAAACTAATAGAGCAAGCTTATCTGCAAAAAGATCTAAACCTCCCAAGCACTTCCTAATTCATTTCACAAATATACGTGGTCTCAATTCTCATCTCAACAATGTCCATTTCCTCTTCCAGTCTGCCAAACCGCATGTACTTTTCTGACAGAATCTCGGTTATTATTTGATTCAACTACTGCTCATCTCAGATGCCCAAATTATTCTCTGTCAGAGACTTCGCAATTTGGAATCTCCTCTCTTTGATCTTCTCTGGCTTAAAATCTCTCTACCTCATTGTGTCAAATTCATCTGTTGTCTCTACTGTTCTCCGAACTCCACTAATCACTTGGAGCTCTTTGATTTCCTCTCTTTGCAACTTGACCTTCTCCAGTCCAACTTTCCTAACAGTGAGGTCCTTTTCCTTGGTGATTTTAATGTTCACAACTCCAGCTGGCTTCCGTTTTCTACTCACACCGACCCAGCTGGTCGAGATGCTGAGGCTTTTGCAATTACTAATGACCTTGCACAGATTGTTCATTTACCTACAAGAATACCGGACAATCCTAATCATACAGCCAATACACTTGGATCTTTTTCTCACAAACAACCCTTCTAAGTATACCGTCAAAGTGAGAGGACCTTTAGGCACTTCAGATCACAACTTGGTGATTGTCTCTTCTCAAATGGAGCCTTTATCTCATGGCTATTCCCAACCTCGTGTTGTTTGGCATTACAAGAATGCAAAATGGGATGACCTGCAAGATTTCTTTTCTTCTTTTCCTTGGTCGGATTACTGTTTCAAAACTTCTGATGTCAACGTTTGCTCAGATTGTGTCAGTGAAATTATTCTTGCAGGAATGGAATCCTTTATCCCACATTCCACTTTAAAATCTTGTCCTTTATCTAAACCTTGGTTTTCCAATAAATGTGCTAAGGCTGTTCAAGAGAAGAAATTGCATATCGTAATTGGCTTATTTCTAATTCTTCATTTTCATTTTCTGCCCACACCAAAGCTCGTAACAATTGTGAAGCAGTTATTAATCAGTCCAAACTAGAGTTTGAACAGGCTAAGAGTAGAAAACTTGCTTCTTGCCCTAATGGTAGCCGAGCATTCTGGTCTCTTGCCAAAGCTATTGGCCGCAACTTTTGCCCATCTCTTCTCCCGCATCTGTCCAAACCAGATGGTTCTGTTGTCACTTCAGCCAAGGATAAAGCTGACCTGCTAGCATCCCATTTTTCTTCCAGCTCATGTATTAATGATCTTGGTAAAACACCTCCCACCATTCCCAACATGCTCCATTCAATACCTCCTGTGGTCTTCCGTCAAAAGGATATTAGAAGAATTTTGACGAATCTTGATGCTAAGAAAGCTCCAGGTCCCAATGGTATTTCTCCATTTGTTCTCAAAACCTGTGCTCCTGAACTTACTCCTATTCTTTCCCACATTTTTTCACCTTCTGTTTGGAAATTTGCTCATATCCAGCCAGTCCCTAAAAAAGGGTGACAAATACCACCCATCCAATTATCATCCCATTGCAATTACTTCTACTCTTTCTAAAGTAATGGAGAAATCAATTAACCGCCAACTCTTAAACTACCTTGATACCTTCCGTCTGGTCAACGATCGCCAGTATGGATTCCGTCAGTGTCGATCCACTGGTGATATTCTGGCTTATGTTACCCATTTATGGACTAATTCAATGGAAAGGTTCGGTGAAACACAAGTAGTTGCTCTTGACATCTCAAAGTCTTTCGATCGTGTTTGGCATAAAGATCTTCTAACAACTGTTTTTAGTAATTGGTTATCCAGTTTTCTCTCTAATCGCTCACTGAGGGTGATGGTAGATGGCTCTCTGTCTTCTAACTTCTCCACTAATGCTGGTGTCCCCCGAGGTTCAGTTCTTTCCCCCACTCTTTTCCTCTTGTATATTAATGACATTCTTCCATTGATTGGAAATCCTATCCATAGTTTTGCCGATGATAACGCATTGCATTCCACTTTCCATTTTGAGAAACCTTGTCCTTCTCAATCAGCTTCAACTTCTCGAAAATCTGCTACCAATTCCTTAAATGCTGATCTTCGGGTAATTCTCCAGTGGGGCAAAGACAACTTAGTTGATTTCAACCCTTCTAAAACTCAGTCTTGTCTTATATCTCGCAAAAAGGATTCTTCTGCTGCTATGCTTATCTTTAGTGACACTCCGATTTCTAGGCAAAATGATATATCTCTTTTGGGGATTACCCTGACTTCTAATCTCTCTTGGTACAAGCACATTACAAATATTGCTTCCTCTCCATCTAAAAAACTTGGTTTTCTCTTTCACTCTCGGCGTTACTTTTCTTCCAAACAGCTGCTCACTCTGTATAAATCGCAAATCCGCCCTGTCATGGAATATTGTTCTCACATCTAGGGCGGTGCCCCCAAAACCTCTCTCAGGCTTCTTGATTCCATTGAGAAGAGGGCAGTTAGGTTAATTAATGATTCATCTCTAACCGAGTCTCTCCACTCGCTGTCTCATAGACGTACTGTTTCTGCTGCATGCCTCTTCTACAGATACTTTCATGGGCACTGTTCTTCTGAATTGGCTTCTATAATTCCCGCTCTCTCTTTCAAAACAGTCCGAACACGTGCCACCACCAGCCAACATCCATTTACTGTCCAACTTCAAACTCACAGAACCAACTTTTCATCTTCCTCGTTTATTCATTCAACTGCCGTTTTCTGGAACAACCTTCCTTCATATGTATTTCCTGAAAATTACAGTCTACAGAAGTTCAAGTCCAATATTAACAAATATCTTTTTTCGTCTTCTCAGCCTCCAACCCAAGCATGGTACTAAGTACTATAGGTTCTAATACCTCTTGTGTTTGGGGTTTACATAAAAAAAATAATAATAATACAATGGAATGGGCAGGACCTATCCTCTCCTATTGACATTGCAAATGCTTTAGTAGAATCTCTCTTTAATATTTCTGCCTCTTCCTCATATGTGACTTCCTTTTAACAAATGAAAAGTGTCAAGAAATGAATTTTTTAACTAATCTTTCACTTCCATATAACCAGCCCTTTACTCTAGATGAGTTCAGGGAATCTTTGTGCAAATCTGCAAATAGTACAGCAGGACCTGACAGCATTCACTACAGTATGCTTAAACATCTGTGTGAAGCTGATCTGTATACACTATTGCTATTTTTAATTGGATCTTCTCAGAAAACACATACCCTCTCCCATGGCACCATTCCTATATTTGTTCAGTACCAAAAGCGAGAAAAGATGCCTCTAGTTCAGAATTACAGACCCATATCATTGACAAGCTGTTTGGGCAAGATCTTCGAAAGGATGGCACATAAGAGGCTCACCTGGATTCTAGACTCCCAAAATCTTCTTTCTGATCATCAATATGGCTTCTAGAAAAACAGGTTCACTCTAGATTTACTTGTCAAAATTGAATCCAACGTACGTAACACCTTCATCAGGAGACATCTACTGATGGTCAACCTGGATATTCAGAAAGCATTTACACCACATGGCATCATGGTATTATCAAAGATATGCATCAGTTTCAGCTGAGAGGCTATCTCCCTCAAATCGTTCGTAACTTTTTAAAGTTACGTACCTTTCAAGTCAGATATCAAAACTTCCTATCAGCATCTCATATTCAAGAAGAGGGTGTTCCACAAGATTCCATACTGAGTCCATCCTGTTTCCAATTAGGGTCATCAATATATTGAAAGCTCTTCCAAAGACTATTGAATTATACATGTATGCAGACAACCTCACCATATCCTGCTAATCACAAAATATGAATACTATCAAAAGACAGTTACAAATTACTCTAAACAGAATAGAATCCTGGGCTTTACGCAATGGTTAGTTACCATCTTGCTGAACAGAAATCCACAACCACTCATTTCTGCATACTACAGTCACTTCATCCTGATCCTGAGCTAAAGATAAAAAATGTGCCAGTTCCTCTTGCTAACACTCCGTTTTCTTGGCCTGATACTAGATAGAAAACTGAACTTTCAAGCACATGTAGCCTATCTTTAAACCCTCTGCTTGAAGAAATTGAATATCCTTCGGCGTGTGTCATCCATGTCATGGGGCGCTGATTGACATACCCTAATCCATCTTTATAGAGCTCTCATCAGGTCCCATTTGCACTACAGTTCTCCAGTGTATGACTCTGCAAGGAAGAGTACTTTAGAGCAATTAAATACCATCCGGCACAGTGCTCTTTGAATTTCTCCAGGTGCTTTCAGAACCTCCCCAGTTCAAAGCCTTTACATTGAAACCCACGAACCTCCCTTACCTCTTTGGAGGAAAACATTGCTTTTGATATATGCCACAAAAATTCGCTGTCTTCACTCTCACCCTAGTTGGAGATGTCTGTACAATACTGAATGGGAGTCATTTTACAGTAGAAAACCAAATGAAAACAGACCTGCTGCACTTAGACTTAAAGAACTGACTCAAATGTGGAACATAGAAATCAGCAATATATATCAGGACATGACACTGCCTGATCCACCATGGACAAATGTTCCTGCAATTTACGATGACTATTTCCAACAGTGGGGAAAGGACACCTTGTCTCCCTTCAATATCGCACAGTTACATGAAACTCACTCTGCATCTAATTCACAGGCCTGTAAGATCTATATAGGCAGATCAAAAACTGAGACCCAAGTAGGTGCTGTGGCAATCTTCCCCTCATTCACCATATCTGTCTCATTACCTGTAAAATGCAGTATCTTTACTGCTGAGCTTTATGCTATTAACTTGGCTCTAGATCACATTACTCAACTTCTAATTTCATCTTCTTTAATATACACTGACTCCCTCAGTGCTGTCTCTGCCATAAATAGTAATACCAACTCCTCTCACCTGTAATAAAACAAATCCACTCTAAATTACTTGCTTGTAATGAGTCAAACAAAACTGTGACATTCTGTTGGATTCTAGGACATTGTGGAATAACAGGAAATGAAAGAGCAGATCTTGCAGCCAAAGAACCAGATACTGCTCTTTTGCAGACTTTTCAAACACCATATACCAATTATAAAAATATTGTCTGTAAAGCGTGTTACAATAGCTGGTCACTAATCAGGAGAGGTTACCCAGGAAACAAACTATGCCAAATAAAACCAGAACCAAAGCTGTGGCTCTCTCCAGCTTCCAGGAAAGCAGACAAGAAGAAACAATTTTAGGAAGGCTAAGGATTGGGCATACTCACCTCACTCACCTGTATCTATTAACTAATGACACCGCTTCCCAACTTACATCATATCAAGTACAACTGATCATTTGCCATTTTTTAGTGGACTGTCCCCACTTTCAAAATATCTGCTTAAACACCTTTAAATCAATTGCTAATACACAGTCATCAATAAATTTATTGCAGATTCTGGGAGATGATCCTAATAAAAAAGAACTATTTACTTTCCTAAATCATATGGGAATATATCATAAAATATAACAGGTACTACAATAAAGTTAATATTTCATATTCACCATGAGAAAGACACAATATGGCCCTAGCAGCCTATGTGTCATTAAAGTCAACAACAACATTATCAGACTTTTCAATTCTTACACACACACACACACACACACACACAGAATCGGATCTAACATTATAAAATTGAGTGGGGTGCCACAAAACAAAATAAATTTCTTAAGGATGCCATTATTAAAAAAAGCTCGAAAATCACTGCATTAGTTCATAATATTTGAAAGTTCATTTGAATTCTTAACATAAAAATTTATTAATAAACAATTATCGAAAATATCACTATAATAAAATACATAAAAAATATTAAACTTATAAAAATATAAATTATGCATGTATACAATTTAATATGAGAGTAATTTTACAAGATTTGTCCTAATTAATAATATTTATAAAATTATTTTAAATAAGTAATCTAAAAAAAATAATGCTAATAATTATTAAAAGATGGTATGTTCCCAACCTAAATCACTGCTAACTAACTTCAGTATTGTGACTTATATACAGAGGCGGCTCGTTGGTAGGCACTGCAGAACTGTAACACTCCCAAGCTTTTTAAATCTAAATATACATTCAAGGGAGTTATATCAAGTGAAGAACAAGGCAATGTAATGAATATTTTTATTAACAGGTCCCACATATAGTATACTCATCTTCTATTTCCAGTAATCAGTTAAATAATAAACAAATAAAAACACGAAATCATTTTCAGCTTTGAAATTTAACAGTAGGTGGAACTGTGCGCTACGCAGTTCCACATTTTGATCCCGGTGGTTCAACAATGCCTAGTTGTCAGGTTGCTAATACGCATTTTTCAGAGGTGACAAAATGAGGCAAAGGAACTGCGGAGTGAGCAGTGCCAATTTGAACAGGGCAGCAAACTTGATGAAAAAGTCTATTAATCTATTTTCAAAAAATTAAAAACCAAAAAATGGATTTTATTTTTAAATAAAATTTCAAGATTACCTCCATCTGTTAATGGTAAGTGTCCAGTTAACATTTTGTAGTATTTTTAACTCTTATTATTATTACTATTTATGTTTACATGTCTTATAACCAAGACATGTAACTTTAAGAAGCAGCACCCCCATACATCAGAGTCACAAGCTGCCACTGCTTTTATAATTGAAATTGCATTTGCACCAGGAATAAATAAATGCCTTCCTGTACATTTCTTATTGGTTGATTTAATTTCTCAAAATTATACATGCATCGTTGTCCTTTTGTACCATCTACTCAGTTATCAAACTAACATAATGCCAGGTCTGCAACTGTAGTTGGCCTGGTGATTAATAAGGTATATTGTTTTAGATCACATTGAGGACATTCAGAATTATTGCAGGGGTCCAGAATTTATAATTTCACTATTGTCTGCTATAGCCACTTCTATTTTCAGGTTTATGAAACTGATAATCATGCAGAATTCCACAATTATGCATTCAAGAACATGTATCTAACTTCCACGAGTAGCAGCAGTCATGTGCTTGTTTATGTAAAACTGTAAAGAAGGGGGGGAGACAAAAAAGGATGGATGGAACCTGAAAGGTTCTTTACACATATAATCCCAAGTAAACAACTTTTTCCTTCCAAATTTAGGATAGTACAGAGCCAGGGGGAGCACAACAGGGTTGAACTTCTCAGTTAACTCTCTATACAGATGCCTAGTTTAGAAATACTGAAATTTACAGAAATAGTCTTTCTTGATTTAAGTATCCTTTTGTGAACCCAACTGATCTTGTTGCCCTTCTCTGTACCTTTTGAACAGATCTGTACATTTCCTAAAATAAGATTTTGCAACCTGTATGCAGTATTCAAGATGTGACCTAACCATTTCTGTATACATTGACTTTATAATATGGATTTCCCCTTGTCAAGAATCCTGTCTGCACTGCTCAGAGAAGTTGTACTGTATGATTAGCCCTATTAATTATCATCTACCTTTAGTTTGATGTTGTTAATCAAATGACATGTTCTTTTGGGATTACTGCTATCCAAATGCAGCATCTTGCACTGTTGTTATACATCATTTGCCATTTTCCAGCCCATCCCAACAGTTTTTATTGATATTTAAATAGTATATCCTGATTTCACCATGATGTTTATAGTTCCAATGTAGCTTATTGTTACAGGCCCAAGTTATTTTAATTAGTATTTAAGACATCCTTTGTGGACTTTTATCATGTAGCAAATACTAGTGATTAATTAATTAATCATTAATTAATTTAGGAAAAGAGATGAAGAAATGCACACTGATTGTTTTTTTTTTTTTTTTTCTTGTTTCACCTATACTACATACAACAAAAAAGGGAAAAATTTGTTCTGTTATGTAATTTTGAAATATGTTTTTTTTTTTTTCTCTTCTAATATGAATAATTTCTGTTTAGGTTCCTCAAGTGACTACCCCTACAGAACTACGGAGTCCACCACCAATTATGGAAACAAAGACACCATATGAGAAAGCTTGGCTGGTTAGGAAATGGTACAACTTTGATATGAAGTATCCTTTTAAAGCTATATGTCGGTTAAAATTATAACTATAAATTAAAGAAAAATGTAACCAATAATATGATTGTTAAGATTATGAAATATTAAGATTAGTTAATAATTAATTAATATAATTTATTAATAAAATAAATGTGTCTGAAAAATATGAAAAAAAAATAATAAACTTTGTCATACAACCCCAGATACGAAGGAGTTAACATGTGCATGGATAAATGCACGCACATCATTTCTACTACCAAGGTAGTTTTAATGCATCATTTTAATTATATCTCATATTGTGAATACCTTCACAGTGAGTTTCCATGGTATTGCACTACCTCGAATAAGTAACTCTTCAACTATGGAGAAGACTAATGTTACTTATTCTCAGTGGATATCACCACCTAAACGGCACCATTTCAAAGCTTATTGGCTTCTCTTCGGTTGGTGGGTGGGCAGATACCCTGTTATTGCAAAAGTGACAAACCAGGTATGAAGGAGTTTGCTTATGCACAGGTAATGCGCACACATTATTTCTACTACCAGATAGTTTTGCTGCATCATTTTAAATATCTCATATTTTGAATACCTTCACAATGAGTTGCCATGGTACCTGCCCACCCACTGATGAGAAGCCAGTAAGCTTCAAAACAGGGCTGTCTGGGTGGTGGTGGTAGTATCTGCTGAGATTAAGTAACATTAGTCTTCTTCATCATCTCCATAGGTGAAGCGTTACTTTTGCATTAGCATTAGTAGAGGCATATGATGCAAGAAAGCAAGCTTATGCAGCATCAGCCAAAAAAAAAAAAAAAAAAAGAAAAGAAAAACCACTCCCATTTCACCCCTCCATTCGTTCGAAATACCTGTACAGCTGAGCCTTAAATTTATTTAGGATATCAATTTCCATAAAAAGGGATGGAAGTCTGTTCCACCAACCAATAACCTGCTGGCTAAAGGCAAATTTATGCACATCTATCCTACATCTGTCTTTCTTCAATTTGAATTTATGTCCTCTCAGGTGATTATTCTGAGCAAGAGGAAGAATCCCATCAGCATTGAGCATGCTCAAACCATTCAAGGCTTTATATACCTCTATCAGACCACCTCGCTGGTGAGCACCACCATAGCCAAGTGGGCACAAACAGCAGTGCATAGCACATGCTTCTTGATTAGACCAGGGTTCGAACCTGTGACCACCAAATACGGAGGATGCGGAATGGTCAGGGAATGACCACCGCATATCCCCGGAGCAATATGGTCTTAGTTGCTAATGCTCCTAAAAACCAAATAACAAACAAACCTCGCCAGTGCCTAGTTTCCAGACACTGTAATTTGCAAAACTTAAGCCTTTCTTCGTAAGAGCAACCCTTTGTTCCATTCACTAATCTTGTTGCCTTTCTCTGTACTCGTTCCAGCAACTCTACATCCTTCTTGAAATGGGGCCTCTAGACCTGTATACAGTACTCAAGCTGTGGCCTGACCATTGCCTTATACAAGGGAATAATCACCTCCTTATCCCTGCTAGAAAAATTACTGTATATCATTGACAAGACACCATGAGCTACTCTTGCAGCTCGTCTGCACTGCTCAGAAAACTTCATATCTGCCTGTACAATTAACTCCAGGTCCTTTTCATTCTCTACCACTGTCATTGTAGTACCACAGAGTTGATATGTTGCTCTGGGGTTACTGTTTCCCATAAGTAGTACTTTACATTTGTCAATGTTAAACCTCATTTGCCACCTCTCAGCCCATCTGCTCAACCTTTCCAGATCCTGTTACAGCAGCATACTGTCAGTAGTATCCTTAACAACCCTGCCAACCTTTGTATTGTCTGCAAACTTGGACATTAAGCTTGATATACCATCATCAATATCATTTATAAATACAGAAAACAACGATGGACCCAACACTGAACCCTGAGGGACTCCACTAATAATATTAGTCCACGATGAGCAGTGTCCATTGATTACCACTCTGTCTCAACCATCCCTTTATCCATAGCAGCAATTTGCCTCCAATGCCACACTCTTTCGAGGTAGTGCAATACCATGGCAACTCATGAAGGTATTCACAATATGAGATATAAAAATATTTCTTGACTAAATGTCTAAGAGTGTGAAAGAGTTGGTTTATGCATGGTACCTGCATGTATATCATTTCTACTACCCAGGTAGTGTGAATGCATCATTTAATTATATCTCATATTGTGAATACCTTCACAACGAGTTTCCGAGGTATTGCACTGAGACTGTCTTACTCATCGGTGGGTGGCCAGGTACCCTATTGCTGCAGTAGTGCCAACTCAGTTATAAAGTCCACAATATGAGATACTTGATGGTGTGAGTAGTTTAATCTAAAAATATTTCCTGACTAAATGTCTAAGAGTATGGTTTATGCATGGTAAACATGGTTGGTTTACCATGCATAAATCAACTCTTTCAATATGGGATATAATTAAAACGATGCATTAAAGCAACCTTGATAATTGAAATGATGTGTGCATTACCCATGCATAAGTAAACTCCTCCATACTCTTTGGGAGGTGCCTCTGTAGCCAGGTGGGCAGGAGCAGCAGTGCATAGCACATGCTTCTTGATTAGACCGGGGGTTCAAGGCCATGCCCACCAAATACGGAGGATGCAAAAAGTTCAGGGAATGACCACCGCATATCCCCGGAGCAATATGGCCTTAGTTGCTAATGCTCCTAAAAACCAAGCAACAAACAACTATTAGACATTTAGCCAAGAAATAACTTTTAGATTAAACCCCAGATATAGCTTTAGCATTTACATTAACATTAGTAGAGATATATGATGCAAGAAACCAAGCTTATACAGCATCAGCCAAAAAAAAAACTTTCTTATTACACCTTCACATCCATTCACTCCAAATGTTTGTCTAGTTCTTGAATCTATTTAAGCTATCAACTTCTACAACAACAGATGGAAGTTTGTTCCAGCAATCAACCATCCGCTGGCTAAAAGCAAACTTTCACATGTCTATTCTACAACTGTCTTTCCTCAATTTGAATTTATGCTCTCTCAGGTGATTATTCTGAGCAAGAGGAAGAATCCCATCAGCATTGAGCATGCTCAAATCATTCAAGGCCTTATACACCTCAATCAGATCACCTCACAGATGCCTAGTCTCCAGACATTGTAATTTGCAAAACTTAAGCCTTTCTTCATAAGAGCAACCCTTTGTTTCATTCATGAATCTTGTTACCCTTCTCTGTATGCATTCCAGCAGCTCTAGATCCTTAAAATGAGGCTTCCAAACCTGCATGCAATTTTGTCAGTGCTTGATTGTCCTTTGTATAAGGCAATGGCTTGACCATTGCCTTATACAAAGGGATAATCACCTCCTTATCCCTGCTAGGAAAATTCCTGCATATCATTGACAAGACACCATGAGCTACTCTTTCAGACTGTCTGCACTGCTCAGAGGTCTTCATATCTGACCACAATTACCCACAGGTCTTTTCATTCTCTACCACCATCAGTGAAGTACTACACAGTTGACATATTACTCTGGGGTTATTGCTTTCCATATGTAGTACTTTATATTTGTAAATGTTAAACTTCAGTTGCGACCACTCAGCCCATCTGCTCAACTTTTCTAGATCCTGTTGCAGTGGTGTACTGTCATTAATGACCCTGCCAACTTTTGTATTGTTTACAAACTTAGACATTAACCCTGATATACATCATCAATATCATTGATGAATACAGAAAACAACAATGAACCCAACACTGAACCGTGGGGGACTACATTAATAACATTAATCCATGAAGAGCAGTGTCCATTGATTACCACTCTGTCTTCTCCCACTCAACCATCCCATTATCCATAGCAGCAATTTGCATCAATTGCCATACTGCTCCAATTTGTTCAGCAGTCTTCCATGTGCGACAGTATCAAAAGCCTTTCTAAGATCCAAATATATGATATCAAAATTATTCTTTGCATCCAGTTCCTTTGTGAGCACATCGTAGTATCCAATCAAATTGGTAAGACAAGACTTCCCTTTAACAAACCCATGCTGTGTCAGAGCTATAACTGAAGTCTTGTCTAGATGATCCTGCAATGCTTCTTTAACCAATGCCTCCATTAATTTCCCTGGAACAGGAGTTAAACTAACAGGTTTGTAATTACTTGTGTTGCCCTTTGATCCTCCTTTGTGAATTGTGGTCACATTTGCACATCTCTACTTCATGGGTATCTCCCCTAAGTCCAAGGAAGCTCTCATAATTATGGCTAAGGGTTTGCTTACTTCCTTTGCTGCCTCCTTTAATATAACTAGATAGATCCCATCCATCCCAGGATGGGATCTATCCAGAAATTTTTGTAGCTAAACATAAGAAATGCCTTTCTTATGTTTATCTTCAACAATTTCTCCTCCATTTTGCTCTGAGTTATTACAAAATCATCTAGCTCACTGCCAGAGTTTAATACACCTCTGGCATTCCCCTCCTTGAATAACTCCTTGTGTGTGAATGCAGATGCAAAATACTCATTTAGTTTGTTAGCTATCTGAGCAGGATCATCAACAGTTGAACCACTGATATCAAGTGAACCAATCTGATCCATCTCCTTCCTTCTAGAGTTTACATAACTAAAGAACTCTTTGCTGTGTTCTTTGCATCCTTTGCCAAAGATTTCTCGTAATCTGCCTTTGCCTGCCTGACTTCCTTTGTGACTTGATTACAAACCAGCTTATATCTATCATAGACTTCTGTCACCTGTTAATTTATATGTATCTCATGCATTTTTCTTCTTTACCACATGTCTCATTAGTTCATCTGACATCCATTTAGGCCTAAACCTTGAATAATATTTCTTAATTGATATGAAAAGACTAGTCGCTTCCAAGATTAATTCTCTGAATGCTTCCCATTTTGAATTTGTTGTTGGTAACAACATCAGTGGTTCCACCGTATAGAATTTAATAACTGTCTCAGATCACTGTGGTCACCTTTATTAAAGCAAAAACTGTTCTCTTTACCTCTGATGGTAATTACCTCTTTGAATAAATCGCACTTCAGCACACTGATCACTGCCACCTAGTATTTTTCCTTTTTCTGCAGATGCTTAATGCATGAAGAATCACTGATTTAATCGAGCAAAGTGTAAGTCATTACACCTGGGGAACAGTAACCCTAAAATAACTTACACACTTGGTGGAGTTGAACTAAAGCCGGTAGTGGAGGAAAGGGACTCGTTGCGATGTGGTCAGACGTGAAGTTCTCTGAGCAATATAGACAGGTTTCAAGGAAACTCCATATCATGCTCTCGATGATTTATTGAACATTTTCTACTAGAGATAAGGGCATTATAATCGCATTATATAAGGCTATTGTTAGACCACACTTGGAATACTCTGTTCAAGTATGGAGACTGCACCTAAAGAAGACATTGTGCTTCTTGAAAGGGTCCAAAGATGGCTAACTCCCCTGGTGAGATTAGAAAAAGGCATCCATATGAGGAAAGACTTTGAATATGTGGGTTGCAGAGCTTGGAAACTAGGCACCTTAGAGGAGACTTGATTGAGGTGTTTAAGACTGAGAGGCATAAGGAAAAATGAATGAGGATGAAATTTTCACAGTTATAAATAGTTCTAGAACTATGGGCCATAATTTCAAGCTACGGGGGGAGATGTTTAGACTGGATTGCAGGAAGTTTTATTTTAGTCATTGAGTTATAAATTACTGGAATAAGTTACCTACATGGGACATAGAGGCTGACAGTTTGGGTAAATTCAAAAGTCAGCTGGATAATTACCTATGGGAGGAGGGAAATGCATAAGTTGTCTTCCTTTTTCAATTCCTACTATTAGTTCACACTCTCCCTATATAGATTTATATATCTTGTTCAAATTTTCAATCGTTAATAAAATATTTTTTATTCGTCCACTAAAGTTCAAATAAATTTTTTTAAACTTGTAGTGGATGACACTTGATGTTAATACAGTTTTTTCAAATATTAATTCATTAATTAAATTTAACTAATTAATTTTAGTTTTATATGGGAGAAAAAAATTTCTCTTATATAAGATATTTAGCAGGATATAAATTTAGGAATAAATACCGTCAGTGGTGAAGCGTGTAGATCGCTGGAAAAAAATTTCTTTTTCAGATTCTTTTTTCATTCTGGGTTCTAGTCTGAGTTGAGGGAACAAAATGGAAAATGAAACGTGAATAAAAATAATAGTCCAACACCATATATAGAAAGGAAAATGGAAAATTGCAAGGAAATTCGCTTTCTATTTTGCCACTTAATATTGTGATTCTGTCATATGTATATACATATTTATATTAATTGTAATTATTTAATAAAAAATAACTAAAATAAAATTTTTCTTTGTTGACCTAAGTAGGAATTGACTTTAAAAATTTTTTTTTTATATTACTTGTTTCTTTTTAACTTGGTCTGTCTTAGGTCTTTTAAGACCTGTTCCGTTTTAGCTCTTGGAAGTGGTCTTCATCTCACCATTGTTGTCTTGGTTGACGCACATCTCTCTCTCTCTCTCTCTCTCTCTCTCTCTCTCTCTCTCTCACCTGTAGGTTTGTATGTAGTTAAAGGTTAATTTTGGGATCTGGTTTGGGTTCATTCTTTCTATGTGGCTGATCCATTTTTTCTGATACCGTTTTATGTCATTTACTATATTATCTACTTTTAATTTCTCACTGATATCTAAATTTCTTTGGTGGTCTAGTCTTGTAAAGCCTAATAATGGTCTTAAAAATCTCATTTGTGCTGCTTCTAGTTTATGTGCATCTTTCTTATTTATGACCCAAGTCTCACAGCTGTAGAAGAGGGCTGATTTTGAAGTGATGTTATGCAGTTGTAATTTTATTTCAGTTGTCATTTGTTTTCCAAACTGGTGTTTAATCGTTCCATTCATTTTATTATATTTTTGTAGTTTAGTGTGGATGTCTTTCCCTTCATTTGATATTAAATTTCCCAAATAGGTGAAATCCGATATTTGTTTATTATTTTGTCAACCGTAACAATTTTGACTCTTGGTATATTTTTTCCACATAATCCCATTGATTTTGTTTGAGGTGATTTTCATCTCATACTTTTTATCTGTTTTATTCAATTCATTTGTTGCTATCTGTAGTTCATCTTCGGATTTTGCAATTATAACTTGATCATCAGCATATAATATAGTTTGGATTTTATTCCTGTTGTCCAACTGTATTCTGTTGTTAATTGTTTGTTTCCATTCTTTAATAATTTTATTGATGTAGATATTAAATAAATATGGTGATAGTTCACATCCTTGTTTGACTCCTTTATTGGTGTTAATTGGGTCTGATAGTTGGCCATTAGAATATTTATGCAGACTTTTGAGTTTTAGATAGGCTTTGCATCATTTTCCGGAGTTGGGTTGAGATATTTTCTTCATCTAGAATCTGCCAAAGTTTTTCCCCGTTTACATTGTCATATGCTTTTTCATAATCAATAAACAGCAGAAACGTTGGCAGGCTGAATTCTCTTGTTTTCTCCAAAATTTGTTGTAATGAGAAAATGGCATCTATTGTGCTTCTCCCTTTTCTGAACCCACATTGTTCTTCTTCTAAGAATTGTTCACTGTATTTATTAAGTTTATTCTTTAGTATATTAGAGTATAGCTTTGAAGCAGTTGATAGCAGTGTTATCCCTCTGTAGTTAGGGTTATTTCTGGAGCCTTTTTTGTGTAAATTGATTACTATTCCTGTTTCCCAATCTTTGGGTATCTGTTGCTTATGCCATATGTGTTAAATAATTTTGGTAGTATGTTTTTTAATAAGGTGCCACCATATTTAAATAGTTCTACATTCCAATTATCTATGCCTAGGCTTTTTCAATTTTTTTGATTTTTGTAATATTAACTGTAGTCCTTCCATTGTTGTATTTTCTTCATCTTCGGTTACCACAGATTCATCTTCCAATTCCCTAGTGCCAGGGTTATACTATAGTTTGATAGTGTTGCTTCCATTCTGCATGAGAGATGGAGTTGGTTTTTATTTGATAATTTGTTTATTAAGAAATTTTCTTTGTATTATTATTATTAATTTTTATTTCAATTTTTATTATTTTATTTTATTTATTTTTATTTTTTTGGCTGGTTGCAGCATAAGTCATAGGCTCCCTTGCACCATGTGGCCATTGCTAATTCTAATACTAAAGAACACTTGCATGTATAGTTGCATGTACACTAATGCTAGGAGCATTGTAAACAAATTTGAATTTGAAGTACTGATTAAGTTATCAAATGCATATATTGTAGGAATAGTGGAGATGGTGTCACCCAGACATAAGTGATGCTGAATTTAAACACTGGGAGTACAAGGTGGAGGTTTTATGCTCTTAATTAAGAAGATTATTAAGTATATTAAGAAGATTATTAAATCCAGTTGACCTGGGTGATGAATGCAATGCTGAATCAGTTTGGTGTTAAATAGCACTGGGAAAACAAAATTGAGAATAGGAGTGTGTTATAGTCCTGATGACTCTGATGAGTACAGGTGACCCCGCTTAATGCTGATAATTTGTTTCGGAAAAACAGAGAGCTAAGCGAGCGAGGCGCCTCCGTAGCCAGGTGGATAGGAGCAGCAGTGCATAGCATATGCTTCTTGATTAGTCTGGGGTTCCAGCCTGTGACCACCAAATACAGAGGATGCAGAAAGGTCAGGGAATGACCACCGCATATCCCCAGAGCAATATGCCTTAGTTGCTAATGCTCCTAAAAACCAAAAAAAAAACCAAACAATAACAACTAAGCGAGCGCTGAATTCCCATAGGATTTTGACAAATCTTGATGCTAAGAAAGCCGCAATCTACCATCTCAAGAATTTCATTGCACATAGTTAAAAATTTAATAAACACATATTGAAAAATGTTGTTTATAAATTTTAAAATTAAATAGAATTCAGAATTCTTATTTTAAATTTATACATATTTAAAATTTTAATTTATGTGAGTTTGTTCATGTCATCTGCAAAGCTTTCAAAATTGGGGATATACTGTGATAAGGCCAACTGTAAAGAATCTTCTATCTGTAAGAGTAGAGCAATTCTTCATCTTTGTTTGTTTCAAATACGAAAAGGCCGATTCACATAGATATGTGGAACCAAAACAGGAATTTAAAAGTTCACTGCATTTTTTTACATTTGGGTGCTTTTCTCGGCAAACATAATTCCAAAAGAGTTTTCTTCTGATGATCTGGCTTTTAGGAAGATATCATTTTGAAATGTAATAATTTCATTTTCAAGTAATATTTTTTCCACGTGAAAAATCTCAACGATTTTTTTTTTTTTTTTTTTTGTGCAATTTGTTTCATATCTAAGTCGACATTGAATGGATAAGAAATATATTGAATAATGTCTTCAATTGGTTTCAAAATCATCCACAACTTTCTCAATTTCAGAAACATATTTCTCACAATTAAATTCAAAAACAGCATATTTTTGCAAGCAATCTTGCATACAGTCGGTCCTCGTATAACACGTGTTTGCATTACACGAATTCGATCATACACGATTTATAAATAGGGGAACGTTATCTTATATAACACGAACCGAATTCGCTTATACACGATTCGCCTTTGTGTTTACAAGAAATGGCAGTCGAATGCGGAATCACCCCAACTGAATGCACCACGATAGGAACGAAGAAGATTCTGAAAATGTATTTATGTGTTTTATATCAGTGAAGGGGAAACACATTTCACCATAATAACGTAAAAACCAACACAATTCCAGCTATCGGTATAATCGCAAATGCAATTAGATGGAGTTTACTACCAGTTTATAACAGATTCCACTAGCAGAAACGCAACTGGAAATTGTTTTTATTGTTTTATGGTAGTAACCCCCAGAAATGTGCTTTAGTAAAATGTGGGGTATTAATAGTGTATCTCGGCCTTTACGGTGTTGTTTATTCAGTTGCTATACGCGCGCAGCTTTGTTTATGTGTATCAAGCATGCCTCCTCGTTTTGTAATTGTGCTTTATTCCCTAAAAATGAGTAAAATACTTAAAAGGTGTGAAAAGGAAGTGTTCTGGTGAAGACACTGCAGATTCAGAGAGAAAAAGAAAAGCAATATCGATAAACACAGGCGGACTGGGTCAAAAATTCTTACCCGGGAAAATTTGTAGTGGCCTCATACTACGGTTTATGGCCAAAATCACACCGGCCTCCAGCCCACCGTGGTTTCCCCCGTAAGGCTTATGGCCAGTCCGCTTCTGTCGATAGAGAAAAAATATGAAATTGTGAAACGCTTTGAGCGAAATGAAAGACCATGTGATATTGCACATGCTACAGGCCTAAATGAGGCAACGCCGAGAATTACAAAGAATGCTGAGAAAATAAAAACAACTTTCATAGCGGGAACAACTCAAAGTGTAATTAAAATCCATTAGATTAAGACACAAAGAATTGGAAGAGATGGAACGGCTGTCATCTCTTTGGAAAGAAAATCAAACAAAAAACAAGTTTGCTTACGATAGAAGCAAAAGCATTAGCAATATTTTATTACGACTTACGTATTATAATTTATACTTACAATACGTAAGTATTTTATTACGACTATTTTATTTAATATAATAATTTTTTTACGAATAAAATACGTATTTTATCCGTAAAAATACGTGTTTAGTATTAAAAAATACTAAAAATACTTTATTATGATATAATATTATTTTTATTACGTATTTTAATCGTTATAAAATACTTACGTATTTTATAACGATTAAAATTACCCGATTATTTATTGTTTGGTAATGTTTTGGTTCCAAATGTGTGTTCAATCTTGGGTGGTCGGCACCTAACCCTACTTTTCCCATAGGGGCTGTTGTTTATATTGCACGATTTTGCATTGCACGAGGGTTTCCAGGAACGCAACTATCGTGCTATACGAGGACAGACTGTATTTGCAAAATGATCGAATTTTTTTTTTTTTTTTTTTGAAATCCTTAGCTATTGCCAAAAATTGATATTTATATGCAGAAATACTATGAATCAATGCGTTGAAGTGCCTTCCTAAATTTCCTTTTTTGGGTTTAGTCACAGAAGCATTGCAGATCAAACAACAACATTTTTCTTTTATCATTACAAAAAAGATTCTAGTTCCCACTCTTGATGAAAATGATACGTTTTGCTCTTTTTTGTAGTATTAATTTTAAATCAAAGGTTATTAAATTAATGTATAAGTACTGTCCAGTTATTAATATTAAGTAAGCTAAATAAGAATTCGACACATGCACTATGCTGTCCACAATGTAACTGCGTGAATTTTCCTTAGATAAGCCTAGCAGCTGCGTGGCGACAAGAATAGTCACATGATTCAACAGATTTCTAATAAGCACATGCAGTGGTGAGCATAATAATAATATTTAGATTTTGACTAATCTATTTGCTATATATATTTAAAATTCATCGTGATCGACCAAAACTAAAGCTACAATCGACTTTTTGGCCACCCCTGCTGTATAAGGTATAAGGTATGTTCGTGTCAGACGGCACCTGGGATTTCTCCCATCTCCGCGTGTGTTTCGCTGTATCGAGGACAGTACACTGTCAAGCCAGAGACTTGAAAGTGTGTGGGTCGTGTCTGTGCAGTGTGATATGTTGTGCCCATTGTTTATCCGGCTTATTGGCCGCCAGGCCCCTAGTGGGGCCCGACGTTGCCCATACCCTGCCACGTGGAGGCTAGCCGGGTGTATCCAGTATCACAACAATTTGCTCTGGCAGGTCCTGCCACCTAGTTTCCTGGGATTTCAGTGGCTAGGGCCTATTAAAAAAAAAAAAAAAAAAAGTTTATGCATTTGACATTAATGCTTAATGGGATTGCTGTTTGGAAATCGCTGGTTAGGGTTGAACACTAAAGAGATGTGTTAAAGGCCAAATAGGTCGGGCAAAATTTTGATGTTATTAAATTTAGACATGTAACGTTAGATAAAAGCTGATCGTGTTAGATATCTTAGAGATTTGCACAAAGCCGGTAGAACATTGGTGTTATAATTTGGCGGCATTGTTAAGGGGTGTACTCGGTCGATTTAGTGAGAGAGGGGGGGGGAATTGAAGGCTGGGGAGGAAACAGATAGAAGAATAGGGACGGATAGAGTAGGCATCCCCAAAGAGGTCAGTGGAGACGAGCCCCACCAGGCGAAATATGGGGGGTAGGCAGGGAGGAGAGGAGACAGAGATCCGTCTCCTCCATTCCCTGCCTGGGGATGGGGTTTTAAAGGGAACCAGGTTAGAGTACCCAGTTCGGATCGCCAATGGCGTGTTGGCAGCAAAGCCGCAGAGTCTTCGTCGGTGTCATGTCCAAGGAGTGTCGAATCCGGTATGAAGGTCCAGCTGACCATCCCGCTCTGGGGGTGGGATATGTTAGCTGGCAGTGGGGAACCTACCAGGTGAGGGGGGGAGACCCCCCTCACCTGGTAGGTTCCCCACTGCCAGCTACCACCCCTGCTGTAGAGAACCTCTTTGATAATTTGGATTGTTGAGTGCATGTGAGAAGAAATTACCCATTTACCCAATTACCCAAAAAACAGAGCTGAACTGGTCACTGCTTTGAAGGTCAAATGGCAGAAAATATCAGAGAACATTTATTAAAAAAAACTGGAGGAGAGTGTTCCATGGAGACTATAGCCTTTCATATTTATAGATATATGCATGTGTCCAGATATTAAGCAGCTTATATGCAGGTGTCTAGCAATTTTCCCCAGACATGATAGGAGGGAGTATATGACGAGAGCCTTGTCGATCAATTCAGCCCTGGAGAGATTGCGCAAGGCTCAAGGGATAGAATTTTTTTCAGCCTGGTCTGTGCTTGTTGACAGGATAGACTGCTTCTACAGGGATGGGGTACACTTAAATAGAAAGGGTGCAAGAATATTTGCTGATGCTATCGAGGCAGAGTTAGGTGGGTCGGAAAACTGCTAGCTTGGGAGGACACACAGACTAAAAGATTAAAAGTGGCCGTAGGCAGAGGCAAAAGTGATTCTTGCACTGCTTCTATTAGAATGAGCAGCAGCCTGGAAAGCAAGGCAATGGAGATTTCCAAGACTGCTGGGAGTCATACTTGATCAAATAAATACATGGGATGTGTGAGGGTAGCTAAGAGAAGAAACAGATGCATGTACACCAATGCTAGCAGTATAGTTAATAAATTTGATGAGCTTGAAGTGCTACTCAAGACATCGAAGGCAAATATTGTTGGGATATCAGAGAGGTGGTGTCACACAGACATAAGCAGTGCAGAATTGGAATTTGGGGAGTACAATGTCTACTGAAAGGATAGACGACAGGAAGGGAGGAGGGATTATGCTCTTAGTAAAGCAACATAAAATCTAAGGAAGTGCATCCAATTGATGTAGGTGGACAATGCAATGTTGAGTCTGTTTGGTATGACCTAAGCACTGGGAAAGGAAAAATGAGTGTAGGAGTGTGTTATAGGCCTAATGAATCTGATGAGTATAATCAGCAATTGTGCAGAGAAATAGAGTGGGCCAGTAAATCAGAATGTCTTATAATGGGGGATTTCGACTTTCCAGATATTGACTGGAACTTGTGGGTTGGTCACTCGCATACTAGCAAGACTTTTGTGGATTTATTGGATGACTGTTTTCTACAGCAATATGTTCGAGAGGCAACCAGAGGGAATAACACTCTTGATCCGATTATCAACAGTGATTATTCATGCATTAAGAACTTGCAGATAAAGGAACCACTGGGTGATAGTGATCACAGTGTACTGATGTGGGAATTACTTAAAGGGGTGTGTGTGTGTGTGTGTTATTGGTAGTTGTTGGCGCATAGGCTTCTGTGGCCATAATGCACCTTACAAGGTTTTTGCAGTACTTTGATCCAAGCCCAAGGCGGGAATCGAACCCGCAATCTTTGGGTTGCCAGGCAGGCACTTTACCCACCCGGCTAGCCCGGTCGGCAAGTGTGTGTGTGTGGCGCCTCCGTAGCCAGGTGGGCAGGAGCAGCGGTTCGTAGCATATGCTTCTTGATTAGACCTGGGTTGGAGCCCGTGAGCCACCAAATACAGAGGCCGACCGGGCTAGCCGAGTGGGTAAAGTACCTGCCCGGAAACCCAAAGGTCGCGGGTTCGATTCCCGCCTCGGGCTTGGATCAAAGTACTGCAAAAACCTTGGGAGGTGCAATATGGCCACAGAAGCTGATGCGCCAACAACTACCAAATCAAAAAAAAAAAAAAAAAAAAATCCAAATACAGAGGATGCGGAAAGGTCAGGGAATGACCACCGCATATCCCCGGAGCAATATCGCCTTAGTTGCTAATGCTCCTAAAAACCAAATAACAACAACAACAACAACAACTTAAAGATGTAACTACCATCAGGAGTAAGGGGAAAGGTTTTTGTTTTTGTTAGAGGTGACTACAAGGATCTCAGACAGTTTTTAAATTCTGTACAGTGAGATAAACTGATGATGTTACCAACGTTAAATTTTAAATGGGAAGCCTTCAGGGATTTAATTTTGGAAGCTGCTAGGCTTTTCATTCCAACTAAAAAATACCTTCCAAGGTTTAGGCCGAAATGAATGTCAGATGAACTAATGAGGCTCATGGCAGAGAAGAAAAATGTATGGGATGCGTGTATCAGGTGACACAGAAGCCTATGGAGATATAAACTAGTCTGTAAACAAATCACGGTGCCTCCGTAGCCAGGCGGGCAGGAGCAGCAGCAGTGCTAGCACACGTTCTTGATTAGGCCAGGGTTCGAGCCCGTGACCATCAAATACGGAGGATGCGGAAAGGTCAGGTGGTCAGAATGACCACCACATTTCCCCGGAGCAGTATGGTCTTAGTTGCTAATGCTCCTAAAAACCAAAATAACAAACGAACAAATAATCATATCACAAAGGCAGATTATGAGAAATCCTTGGCAAAGGATGCAAAGAAGAATAGCAAAGAGTTCTTTACTTATGTAAACTCTAGAAGGAAAGGGATGAATCAGATCGGACCACTTAACATAGATGGGTTGACTATTGATGATCATGCTAAGGTAGCTGATAAACTGTGAGTATTTTGCATCTGAAGGGAGTGCCAGAAGTTCATCAAACTCTAACAGGGAGCTAAGTGATTTTGTAATAACTGAGAGCAAAGTGGACTCTCCACTTTGCTCTCAGTTGAAATTGTTGAAGTTAAACATCAAAAAGGCACCTGGGATGGACGGGATCTATCCAGTTATATTAAAGGAGGCAGAAAAGGAAGTAAGCAAACCCTTAGCCATAATTATGAGAGCTTCCTTGGACTCAGGGGAGATCCCCATGGACTGAAGGTGTGCAAATGTATCACCAATTCACAAAGGGTGTTCAGAAGGTGACACAAGTAACTATAGAACTGTTAGTTTAACTTGTGTTACGGGGAAAATAATGGAATCACTGGTTAAAGAAGCATTGCAGGATCATCTAGACAAGACTGCAGTAATAGTTAAGACACAGCACAGCATTGGTTTGTTAAAGGGAGGTCTTGTCTGACCAATTTAATTAGATACTATGACAGTGGTTTTCAACTGGGGTGCCGTTTGGGTTTAATTTACTTAAAGTTATTATTATTTTTTTTTTTTTTTTGAAATTCATATATTTATTTCATTATAAAAAGGGTATAATATAAACGGTACAGTACAATATCCATTGGCGCATTATAGCCTTAGTCGCTAATGCGCCAATAAAACCCAAGCAACAACAACAATATCCATTGTACCGTATCTTTTTAATTTTATGGTGATCTATAATTGATCTTTATTACCTAGTACCTCTATATAAAGTATAAAATTATTATATAGGCATATATTAAAAGGTCGAAAACCACTGCGTTAGGTATTTCTTTTGGCCTAGGGGTGCCGTAAATCGAGAAAGGTTGCGACCTCTGTACTATGATGTGGTCACAAAGGAACTGAATGCCAAAATTAATTTTGATATCATATAAAGTGTACTTGGATTTCAGGAAAGTTTTTGATACTGTTGCACATGGAAGACTGCTGTACAAATTGGAAAGGTATGGCATTAAGGGTAAGTTGCTACAATGGATAAAGGGATGGTTCAGTGGGAGATGACAGAGAGTGATAATCAATGGACTGCTCTTCGTGGACAAATGTTATTAGTGGAGTTCCCCAGGGTTAGGTTTTGGGCCCATTGTTGTTTTGTATATCAATGATATTGATGAAGGTATATCAGGTTTAATGTCCAAGTTTGCAGATGATACAAAGGTTGGCAGGGTTGTTAACGACAGTAAAGACAGTATGCTACTCCAACTAGATCTAGATAAGTTTGGAAAATGGACTGAGAAGTGGCAACTGAATTTTAACCTTGACAAATGCAAAGTACTGCATATGGGTAGCAATAACCTAAGAGAAACGTACCAACAAATTGTGCAGTCAAATATGAAGTTCGCTGAGCAGTGCAGATGGGCTACCAGGCAGGTCATGGAGTCTTGTCAATGATATATAGGAATTTTACTAGCAGGGACAGGGAGGTGATTATCCCGTTATACAAGACTGTGTCAGTCCACACATGAAGTACTGTGTACAGATCTGGAGGCCTCATTTTAGGAAGGATGCAGAGTGGCTAGATCGAGTACAAAGAAGGGCAACAAGATTGGTGAGGGGAACAAAGGGGTGCTCTTACCAAGGAAAGCTTAAGTTCTGCAAATTGCAGTGCCTGGAGAGTAGGCACCTGCGAAGTGATCTGATTGAGGTGTATAAGGCCTTGATTGGGTTGAGCAAGCTGAATGCTGATGGGATTCTTCTTCTTGCTCAGATTAAGACCCTGAGGTGGCACAGATTCACATTGAGGAAAGACCATTTCCAGAAATTTGCCTTTAGCCAGCGGGTAGTTGATCGGTGGAACTGACTCCCATCTTTTGTTGTGGAAGTTGATAGCCTAAATAAATTTAAGGCTGAGCTGGACAGGCATTTGGAACGAATGGAGGGGTGAAATGGGAGGGGTTTTTTTGCCGCATGCTGCATAAGCTTGCTTTCTTGCATCATATGCCTCTACTAATGCTAATATATATATATATATATAAAGTATTAAAGATAACAGAAAAAGTAAATTAATCAAATAATACATTCAGGAATTTAAGAAAATGCAAAAAAAAAAAAAAAAAATTATCGCTTTTTACCCACAATCCAGATGACTTCAACTGGGGCTAACCATCCAGACTGAAGGCAAAAAATGACAAGAGGTTCTCTGTTTCTGTAATGATCAATATATGCTAAGTAATTTAAATCTAAACCAAATATAAACCAATATAGGCCAAATATAAATCAAATATAGTAATTAAAAAGTTAAGAAAATTTAGAAATTTTAGAATCAAAAGTAAGAAAATATAAGTAAATTATAAATGTAAGCATATATTAATCATCGTTGACCCGACAGAGAACGTAATTTAATGATTAAAATAAGATTAAATATATAATACATACTACATATTTACCATATCCAGGACATAATGTAATAGTCGTCAAAATAATATGTGGTGCCCCCTATGTGATGGATATGGTAAAAATAAATAATTAATCAATTAGCCAATCAAATCTAAGTTAACGCAAAGAGGAACATGCAGATAGTAAGAAGGCACTTCTTACTATCCAATTACCATGTCTTAAATTTCAACCCCGTAATAACAAATTATGTCTTACTAGCCCCTATATGCATCCAAATCATGCTACAATTAATACAAATTTGCAAATATTCTGTAAAATGAATAATGTTATATATATGATCACTTGTCACACTTGCAATGTTAAATATATTGGTCAGACTAGCAATAATCTACATATCAGAATGAACCTTCATTGTTCCAATATTAATACTTATAATAACAAATCCAGTAAGAAAACCGTTAATCTTGAACATGATATTGAATTCAGACATTTCCAAAAACATACTTTTGGTAATATTTTCATTTCAATACTTAATGTAATTAATAACACAAATGAAAGATTATTGCAAGAAGAAATTAGCATGTTACAATATAAAACACTATATCCATACGATCTAAATAATAGATTTAATCGAAAATATATGAAGAATAATTTAAAAGATATTTGTTTTTATAATATATTTCAAATTGCCAAACTTCATAAATATAATTGCAAAAGAAAATATAGTAAATCGAACACATATAAAAGCAACCGAGAACATCTAGGAGACTTCATAGATTTATTCAAGATGTGGGACACCGATCCTATAAATATTAATAAAATACATAACACACTTTTAAGTATTAAACTTAGTGTACTCAAAGCAATAAACAGAAAAGCCAATGATTATGTCTTTGCATCTTCTCACCTTATGCACATTATATTAGACATTGTTAAATTCAGAATTAATATTTTGAATATTAACAAGCAACCAGAAAAATCTGTCCTCGTCTTATATTTTCAAAATAAAATGATGGATGATTTGGATATACATAAAACTATTAATTTACCTAATGACTTACTGCCTATTAATAACTTACATATTAATATCAGATTTAGATATTCTAAACCATTTGGTCTTAAAGCGTGTAACTATAAAATAATAGCTACAAAACTTCACAATATTAACATCGGACAGGATACATGTGTTTGCCACAAACCTTCATTTCATAGATACGTGGATCCTAACCATAACCACGGTATAACCGACAATTTAGATATAATCCCATATCCTGAACTTAGAGATATTTTATCACTTGGTTTTAAATTTCGACCTAATCTACCTATTAATAAATCTACCTTTAAAAAATTGTTATATCTAGATTTATTAAAATACTGCATAAGATCAGCATACAAATATAACATACTGGTTGAGGCATACCACATGTGGTTATTTACAATGCTTAATATCATATCTAACAAATATAATCAATTGAAATTCATACAGGATAATCTATATAATACCAAATTAATAAATAGGCAGCTCAAAGATATACATGAACATTTTGTAATTACTCCTGTTGACAAAGCTGCTTGCAATTATGCAATTATATGTAAATCATATTATATAGAAATTATTAAAAATGAACTACAGTCTAGCCATACATATAAACACAAAATCTTCCTCTAATATAATAAACAAAAAATTAATTGAATTGCATAAAAAATTAAAGTTAAAGTATAATAACCTAAAATATCTGTTTATATATGGCATACCCATATTTCATAAATCACTTATTGCATTTAGATTCATAACATCATGTAGAGATAGTTATGCTAAATTTCCAGGAAAAACATTAGAAAAGTTACTTAAAATTATATTAAATAACTTAAATAAAACTATTATAATAAATAATAACTTACCGATTATAAATGCAATAAAAAATAACAGTATTCAACAAATACAAACATTTGACTTTAACAGTCTATTTACGAGCATTAATCTTGATAATTTAAAAGTCGTTCTCCAGAAACTATATTTGGAAAATAAAAATGCTATAAAGGTTGATTTAATCTATTGGGATACTCTAATAAATTTATGCATCTTTAATAATTATGTATATGACGGAACATCGTTATACTTGCAAGTGACTGGCACCCCTATGGGAAGTCCACCATCAAGCATAATCGCAAACCTTTATCTCTATTATATAGAAAGAGCATTCCAAGATAACCTACTTATATTCAGATACGTAGATGATCTCTGTGTGTTTAATTGTCCACATTTTGTCCAGGATTACAGTAAATTATATCCCGAAGAACTTGTATTAGAAAAAACTAATAGTTCTGATACCATAGCAAATTACCTGGATCTTCATATAGAAATATTCCATAATAATATAGATGTAAACGTATATAATAAGAGACGCATTTAATTTCAATGTAGTTGGCCTTACAAACTGGAGATCTAATATATCAAAATCAGTGCATGCTAATATCATTTTATCCCAATGTCTGAGGAGTGCTTATATTTGCAATAATAATAAAAACTGTTCAGCAAACATAATAGCATTGCACAACAAGTTGATTAATAATAATTTCCTTATCGCTTACCTGAAATACCACTTCAGGAAAACGATAAGCATAATTAATTTCAAAAATTTGTTTTCTTAACCCATTGGTTCAATATAATTGTCATATTTAGTGCCATGTATATATGTACATAGGATACACTTTGCATTCTTGGTGTCTTCCAGCATAGAAAACTTGTACCCACCGGCTTGCAAATTACAGTGTATCACTTTTTTTTTTTTATACATAGTTAAATTCATTTATATAGTTTAATTCATTTAAGTTCACGCTGAGGTAACATACAAATTCAGCTCAGGGTCCTACTATAGGAACAGGTTTGCGATCCCGGGCATACCCGAGCCACAACTTATATCTTGTAATGTCTTTAAGCTGTCCTACACTCTTTATTTTTATTTCTCCGAAATTATTAGGGCAATCCGAGGACATAGGAGAAACTATTTCTTATCTATACCACTATTTTTCGCCTTTGTGGAATTCAGGTTCTATTATTCCTACTCCTTTAGTTTTTCTTCTTACTATCTGCATGTTTCTCTTTGCGTTAACTTAGATTTGATTGGCTAATTGATTAATTATTTATTTATATTTATTTTTACCATATCTATCACATAGGGGGCACCACATATTATTTTGACGACTATTACATTATGTCCTGGATACGGTAAATATGTAGTATGTATTATATATTTAATCTTATTTTAATCATTAAATTGCATTCTCTGTCGGGTCAACGATGATTAATATATGCTTACATTTATAATTTACTTATATTTTCTTACTTTTGATTCTAAAATTTCTAAATTTTCTTAACTTTTTAATTACTATATTTGATTTATATTTGACCTATATTGGTTTATATTTGGTTTAGATTTAAATTACTTTGCATATTGATCATTACAGAAACAGAGAACCTCTTGTCGTTTTTTGCCTTCAGTCTGGGTGGCTGGCCACAGTTAAAGTTATCTGGATTGTGAGTAAAAAGCGATTTTTTTTTTTTTTTTTTTTTTGGGTTTTCTTAAATCCCTGAATGTATTATTTGATTGATTTACTTTTTCTATTATTTTTAATATTTTATAGACATTATGGGTGTAATGCATGATTGCTCTGCAACTGCATTGACCCATAAACATTAGTTACAGTTACAGTCGTTATAATTATTAACTTTCTTTTTTATCACTAATATATATATATATATATATATATATATATATAATATACAACTAACTACTATATAGGTGTATACTTAAGTTTTTCTTCCTGGAACTTAATATATCCTTCATAATGCTTATTTATTTGTAAAATAATAAGAGAAGTTTACCTCAATATGGAAGTGTTCTAAGTACATAGAACACTTCCATATGATACTCTCCAGAAATTAAAACGAAAAAATCGAAAAACTTACATTAGAGTAACAAATAATTTAAAAAATAATTAAAAATCAATTTAACGCAATAAAACTCAATTCTCTAGGTATAACCTATCGATACACATAATTATGGAGGATTTTATGAAAGAAAGGAAAATCGTTTTGTAATTTTTTTTGTTAAATTCTTTTAATAAATTTTCTCATTTTTAATTGCATTAAATTGATTTTTTAATTATTTTAAAAATTATTTGTTACTCTAATGTAAGTTTCTCATTTTAATTTCTGGAGAGTATCATATGGAAGTGTTCTATGTACTATATTGAGGTAAACTTCTCTTATTATTATTTCACAAATATTGATATCAACTTTTTTTTTTTATGAAAACCCCAAACATGAAAGGTATCAAAACTTATAGTACTTAGTACTGTGCATGGGTTGAGGGAGAAGTATGGGGGGAGGAGGGTGCTGGAAACTTTGCTCTAGAGACTAAACATGGGTTTCACCACTTCAAGCCTCCAATAAGCAAAGTAGTGGTATTTCACTAGTTGATGAAAGTCATCTACCACCTACATAGAACGTATTGAGCATTACAGCTCTGGTTCATACTATATAATGCTTATTTATGATTAAATATGATTATTATGATTAAATAGGCATTATTTATTCATAAATTAAATCTCTCTCTCTCTCTCTCTTTTGCGCGCGTGCAAAAGAGAGAGAGAGAGAGAGAGAGAGATTTAATTTATGAATAAGAAAAGAGAGAGAGAGATTTGTGTGTGTGTGCACGCACACACACACACACACACACACACACACACACACACACACACACACACACACACACCTCCTTCCTGTAGAGAAAAAATTAGAATAAGAATTCTGCCAAATGCACTCTACAATTAAGATATCTGACTGTTGCTTTCTTAATAATAATGTGTTAAAATTTATAAATGAGAATGAAGTTGATTCTACATTGTCATCATGACACTAGATACTTCAAAGAAATAATAATTACCTCTTCTGACTCCTAGTTGATTTTTTTTTCCTAGTTTGTTTGTGTTGCCTAGTTGTGTCATTATAATTTTGCTTAATATTATAATAAATTCTAGTATACTTAGTTAAATATATGTTAAATATGAACTTGTGTTGTGTATTATATTAATTTTATGTCTACACTTGTGTACATGTATGTCTTGTCATATTCTGGTTGTTACTTCTTTTTATTATTCTGTTATCCCCCCCCCCCCTAGGCATTTTTCTCTCTGGGCTCACTCCAGAGAGAAAAATGGGGTTCCTTGCTTTCATACATATGCCTATTGATTGTTGGCCAATAAACTCATTTATTTTATACTTAATTCTAGTCTAGATATATGAAACCATTGCTTACACACAGCAGACCAACACTTATAGAAACTGTACCAAGCTGCTGTTTGCCTTTTGCTCGTTTGTGTACCAGCACAAGACAGATGACACAGGTAGGTGAACGAATAGAATCAATTCAAATGAAATGATATATTTATATATTCCAATATATAAATATATAAATCCATTTATATTTTCCATTCATTTATATATATATTTATATAAATAAATCCACTGGATTTATTTATATAAATCCATTGGATTTATATATTCATATACTGTGTATTTAAATTAACACTCAGACTGTTCTTTTGTTTTTTTTTTTTTCTTTCATTATTTTGCCTTTATTAATATCTAATACTTATTTGCAATATCATTTACCAAATGAAAGTCATAGTATTAGCGCTGGTGCCTAGCATTAGTAGAGGCATTTGATTCAAGAAAGCAAGCTTATGCAGCATCAGCCAAAAAAAAAAAAAAAAAAAAAAACCACTTCCACTTCACCCCTCTGTTCGTTTGAAATACCTGTCCAGCTGAGCCTTAAACTTATTTAGGCTATCAACTTCCACGACAAGGGATGGAAGTCTGTTCCACCAACCAACCACCCGCTGGCTAAAGGCAAATTTCTGCACGTCTGTCCTACATCTGTCTTTCCTCAATTTGAATTTATGCCCTCTCAGGTGATTATTCTGAGCGAGAGGAAGAATCCCATCTGCATTGAGCATGCTCAAACCATTCAAAGCTTTATACACCTCTATCAGATCACCTCGCTGGTGCCTAGTCTCCAGACACTGTAATTTGCAAAACTTAAGCCTTTCTTCGTAAGAGCACCCTTTGTTCCATTCGCTAATCTTGTTGCCCTTCTCTGTACTCGTTCCAGCAGCTCTACATCCTTCTTGAAATGAGGCCTCCACACCTGTGTAGGTGTGGCCTGACCATTGCCTTATACAAGGGAATAATCACCTCCTTATCCCTGCTAGAAAAATTCCTATATAGAATAGAATAGAAGATTGCATGGTGAACATATCACAGCCATTAAGACAGCTGACTGAGAAATAAATCAGTAGCGGCTATTTACTTCTGGGATTCTGATCATAATGGCATTTCTGTGGACGTACATTGTTTGGCAGTATTTAATAAGCATGTTGTTTATTGAGTGTGACCTTTACATTTTTGCCAACAGGATAAGTTAATATGCTTATCTGTGAAGTTCATGGTATTCAAGCTACTCATCAGAATAATATATATTGATATAGCACAGTTTATTCTGAACTTCAGTTCCAATTTCAGTTTTTGTGCTGGGGCATAAACTGTAATTGAGGAAAGGCGATTGTCAAATAGGCATGCAAACATTGGCATTTAGCCAGCGGGTAGTTAATTGCTGGAACAAACTTTCATCTTACCATCAAAGTTTCTTGCGACAACTGACTAACTGGTTAAAATAAATTTTATTAAAATAAAAATGATATATACATAAGATAAAATAAGATAAAAGCATTAAAAAATACAATAAGATAAAAGAATTAAAATATATATAATAAAGCGTTAAAATACATAGTAGCTTTCGAAACGAAGTGCCTCTTCATCAGCTAGTCTGTGAATGGTGTACTTCAGTATATATTGATGGTTACAATAGCACAAGTCAGCTGGGCATGATCGTGTATCATGATCTGGTGTCAGTAAAGCAGAATTGCGTACACGTGATGATCGCCAGTATACTCCCCTCGTCCAATTCATAGTACTATTATTGCTGGCTATGTGTAATGCTGGGGCTTAGAGGGGAACAGGTATCCTGTATGTTATCAGACACTCGGTCTAAAACACTGATGGATCTGATATCTATCTATTACAGAAGATTTAGGAGAAGTCCGGTTGGCCTGCCTCCCTAAAATCCACTCATGCACACCTTCTCGATGGTAAACCCTGTTACGTCACTTAGGTGGCAACGAATGTGTAGAGTGGTTCTCTTCAAGATGCCTAGTCAGTGTGAAGAGGAAAAGACCAAACCCTCCAGAATATATCAGACAGCATGACAAAACAAATGGCCCTCAGTCCCCAGCGGCTTTCATTCCCCCCTCTTACGGCAGCGAGAGTATCAGAGGGTGCTAAGAATCTCGGCACCCTCTGATACTCTCAGCCTGTTACAACGTAAGATCACTCATCGGTGAAGACAGGATGTTAGAGCTGGAAAAGGAATTAGAAAATGTGAATTGAAATATCATCAGTTTGGCTGAAACAAGAAGAAGAAATGAATCACTTATAAGTTTATCAAGTGGAAATCTGCTGTACACCAGTGGAAACAGTGAAAGGAGTGAACGTGGAGTTGAGTTTCTGGTCCATAAATATTTAAAAAACAACATTTTGGAATTCAAAAGTACATCACCAAGGGTGTCAAGACTAATACTCAAGATTTCTAAGAGGTACAAGCTAAGGTTATAATGATTTATGCACCAACATCGAGCCATGGTGACGAAGAGGTTGAAGAAATGTACACCGAAATTGAGAGTCTCATAGATGAGCAGAAAACCCACTACACTATTATTATGGGGGACTTCAATGCTAAGGTTGGAAAAAGACAAAACACCGCAGAAAGGGGAACTATAGGAAATTTTGGAATTGGCGAAAGAAATGAAAGAGGCAAAAGACTTGCGGAATTTGCAGAATCTCAAGGATCGTCAGTAATCAACCCTTTTTTTTCAAGAAAAGGGTGAACAGAAAGTGGACATGGAGTCCAAAGAGTCCAAATGGATTAACAACTAATGAAATCGGCTTCGTCCTCACTAACAGAAGATATATTGTGAATGATGTTACCGTCCTGAATAAGGTAAATGTTGGAAGTAATCACAGAATGGTAAGATGTACACTTGATATAGATGTAGGAAAGGAAAGGAAAAAACTGACTCGAGTAAATAATACAAAGGTCTTTGAGATAACAGAAGAGGAGAAAAAGCAGTATGTACTGGAACTTAAGAACAAGTTTGAGCTTCTGCAGACTGCTCAGGACGAAGATATCAACGAGGAATATTACAACTTTCTGAAAGTGATAAAGCCCAAGGAACCTATAGGGAAAAAGAAATCCAAAGAAGAAAAAATTAGTCAAGAAACACTTATGATGAACCGAAGGCGAAAAATGAAGCGCAAGATAAACACTGACAAGGAGAAAATTGAGTATACTGAGTTATGCAAAGCCATTAGAAAGAGACTCAGAGAGGACATAAGAAGATTTAACACAAGTAGAACAAGCAGTAAAGGAAAACAAAGGATTTAAATCAGCAGCCATGAGCAGTAATACAGAAAGACAAATGATACTGAAACTGAAGAATGGCGATGGTGTACTTATAAACAACAGAGAAGGCATAATTCAAATAGCAGAAGACTACTATAGAGAATTATACAAGGAGCGAGGAATGATGCCAGCAGTGGGGAAGATGGATTGCAAATTAGTAACACATACGACATACCCGATATTCTTCCTGATGAGGAAGAACATGCATTGAAGAAAATGAAGAATCAGAGAGCCCTGGGGGAAGATGAAGTTACTGTAGAGTTGTTAAAATTGGGAGGAAGAAACATAACACAAAAACTGGCAAGGCTCTTCACAAAGTGCATTAGAAAAGGTGTGATGCCTAAGCAGTGGAATAATCCAATCATAGTTTTGCTGCATAAGAAAGGAGATAAATCAGAAATTGGAAATTATAGACCAATTAGCTTGTTATCCCACATCTACAAGTTGTTCACAAGGGTCATTACTAACAGATTAGAAAGAATACTTGATGAGAATCAACCGAAAGAGCAAGCTGGCTTTAAGACAGGATTCTCAACTATGGATCACCTTCATGTAATATCACAGCTAATGGAGAAAGGAAATGAATATAAAACACCATTATACCTGGCATTTGTCGATTATGAAAAGGCATTCGACTCCATACAGCATAAGGCAATGTTTCGAGCACTGGAAAGACAAGGCATAGATACCCCCACATATTATGATTTTGAAGAAAATATATGAGAATGCTACCTCCTCTATTAGACTAGACAAAGACAGTAGGAAATTTAAAATCGAGAAAGGAGTTCGACAAGGAGACACAATATCTCTGAAGCTGTTTACTGCTGCCCTTGAGGAAGCTTTCAGAAGATTAGACTGGTCGCAGAAAGGAGTCAATGTGAACGGAGAGTACCTAAACCATTTACGATTTGCAGATGACATTGTGGTCATAAGCCACAATCCCAAAGAATTAGAGAAAAATCTTAATCAGTTATGCAGTTATTAAGGATTTTGGACTAAAGATGAATATGGCTAAAACAAAAGTAATGATGAACAAGTATGCCACAGAAAGGGAAATAATGATTGAAGGAGCTGTAATTGAAAAGGTGGAGTCATGCTTATCTGGGACAAGTTATTAGCTGTAATAATGATAAATGGCTGGAAGTCAAGAGAAGAATGAGTTTTGGATGGATAGCATTCAGAAATATAGTCACATACTGAAGAGCAATATCCCAGTTTGTCTGAAACGTAAAATAATGAACCAATGTATACTCCCCACCATGACTTATGGAAGTGAAACTTGGGCACTCACCAAAAGAATGGAAGAGAAGCTGAGAACTACACAGCGAAGAATGGAACGAATTATATTGAGAATCAGACTGTTAGATAAGAAGAGAAATAGATGGATTAGGCAGCAAACTCAAGTAAAGGACATTCTTATCAAAACTGAAGAACTAAAATGGTCTTGGGCAGGACACATAGCTCGAAGACATGATGAGAGACAGATGGACTAAGAAAATAACAGAATGATACACAAGAGGAGCTAGAAGAAAACCTGAAAGACAAAGGCGGAGATGGATAGATGAAATTCATGAGTTTGTGGGTAGTAAATGGATGGCCAGTGCTCAAAACAGAAGGAACTGGAAAGTTGCTGGAGAGGCCTTCATCCTGCAGTGGATTGAAAATGGCTGATGATGATGTGTAGTGCTTCAAGCGATGAGCACTGGCAGTAATCACATGAATAGTCGACGATTTCAATATCCCGTTGGGGATCAAGATTGTGCTGCTCCACCCAATGTTCGGCGACTGCGGAGCATTCAAAATTAGCGGTTTGCAGAGCCATCTCATGCTCAGAAACCCAATCTTTCAATCTTCTACCAGACTCACCTACATAACAACCCCCACAATCCAGACACATATTACGGTATATGGAACCACTCCGTAAGAAATGAGGAATGGATATTTTCTTAGAAATAATAGATTGTAATTTCCTCCCCGGAAGTTGCACACATCATATATGATGGAAATGCAAAATCTATTGTGTTGAGCAGCACAATCTTGATTCCACGTGATTCCACCAGCATCATGGCTTGAAGCACTACATATAGCCACCGGTAATAGTACTATAAATTGGACAAGGGGAGTACACTTACACCCTATTATAGAATCTACTGTATTGCAGTGCAATGAGCTCTGGCGATCATCACGTGTACATAATTCTACTTTACTGACACCGGACTCGTGATACATGATCATGCCCAGCTGACTTGTGCTATTGTAACAATCAATATACAGGCATACCTCGAATAACGAATAGGATGCGTTCCACGAAATTACTTCGTTAAGCGAAACTTCGTTTTCAGAGGTAAAAATACTATGGCCAGAATAGGGATACGTTCCTACGTAAAGAAAATGAAAAGCTTTTTTTTCGAACAAAGAAAAGTTTTATTAAATAAACAGTCAACTTACATACAAAGTGAAATCACATTTTAAAATATGAGTCTAAAGTTGATTGCTTATGCTCTTTTTCTCTTTCATTTAACAATTGCCTATATGGAGTTATTGCATTTAACACTGATCGCTTAACAATAAAACTTCTTCCTAAATCAGGATCATTTTCACTAAAAAAATTTAAAACGTTTTCAATGTCATTTAAGCACCTTTTTAAATCTTTGGTTGTTAACACTTTTTCGGCAGGAACTTCTTTCACTTCGTCTTCATTATCTTTGTCTTCGTTGCTAACAAGGTTTTCTAAATCTTCCACTGAAAAACCATCATCTTCTGCATTCAATAAATTTCTAACATCCTCTTCATCGACATTTTCGAAACCTATTGATTGAGCCATCTGGATAACTTCATTTCTAATTTCTTGGATGTTATTTTCTTCTTCTAGTACAACTTCTGGCCATATTTTTTGCCAAACTCCATTTAAGCATTTCTTAGTGACTTCTTTCCAAGAACTATCAATGTTTTCATTTGCGTTTTTAAAGGTGTAGTTTTTCCAAAAAGTTTTAACTGTCATTTCCTCTTTATCCTCTAGTTCAGTCAAATTGCTTAATGTTCGACGCAGATAATAAGCTTTAAATGATGCTGTTACTCCCTGATCCAATGGTTGAATCAAGGAAGTTGTGTTTGCTGGAAGAAACACAACTTTGACAGGAATGCATGTGTCCCACGTGTTAAGATCAGTAGGATGTCCCGGAGCATTGTCTAACAACAAAAGAGCTTTTTCTTCAAAGTTGTTTTTTTGACAATACCGTTTTACTCCAGGACAAAAGTGGTTAACAAACCAATCAGTAAATAACTCCTTGGTAACCCACGCTTTTCTATTTGCTTACAGGTAAATTCATTTTTATGTTACCTTTTAACGCCCTCGGATTTTCTGAATGGTAAACTAATAACAATTTTAATTTATAATCGCCAGAGGCATTTGATCCAAAGAGTAACGTTAAATGGTCTTTGGCTGCTTTGAACCCAGTAGCTGATTTTTCTTCAATAGAAATGAAACTTTTTGTTGGTAGCCGTTTCCAGAACAAACCGCTTTCGTCAACACTGAACACCAAATTTGGTGGAAATTTTTCACGTTCAATTATTTCCTTTAGTTTTTCTGGAAACTTATTTGCAGCTTCTCCTGTTAATTTTACACTATGAATCCTGGCCCGTTTTTTAAATTTCTCGAACCAACCACGAGAAGCCCAAAAGGTTTCCGTAATTTCTTCAGTTTGTTTAGATTTCAGGTGATTAAACTCGAATATTTTTTTTATGTTAAATGGGGCTTGAAATTGCGGACTTCGTTATATCGAAGCTTCGTTATCAGAGGTAACGTTAACCAAGGTATGCCTGTATACTGAAGTACACCATTCACAGACTAGCTGATGAAGAGGCACTTCGCTTCGAAAGCTACTATGTGTTTTAACGCTTTTATTATATATATATTTTTTAACACTTTTACCTTATTTTATTTCTGTTTTATCTTATGTATATATCGTTTTTATTTTAATAAATTTATTTTAACCAGTTAGTTGGTCGTCGCAAGAAACTAATATAATGCAACCCAACTCACAAGGCCTGTTTTCCAATGTTCGTTTAATGTATGGTGTTACTGTCAGTTTGCAGAAATTGTTTGTCTGAAGCCCGTAATAGACAACATTTACTCTTTGCACATTGGTGTAAAGCCCATCATATTATTCCCAGGGGTTTTAGATTCAATGAACCGTTCTCCCGTGACTGTATGGGCCGTGCCTGCTTTGGTTTGAAAACGTTGGGAAACTGGATTGGTAGTTTTCATCAAGAATTGAAAAGGATCATCATGAACAAATCCAGGCTCATGCAAGAATTAATAGGTTTGGTCCCTCCTCCTATATTTTCTAAGGTGGTTCATGTTTTGTGTTCCCAAGCCATGTGTGTGACTGAAACATATCTTGTACGTCAGCAGAATAAATTTAACACTTTATTACGAGAAGCATATACTGCTAGGAACACACATATGAGAGATAACTCGCAGTTTGTTTTGAACTTGAGTAGCAAACAATTATCTAAGGAGCAACATGATCTCTTGACCCTCAGCATGAAGTTGTGGTCTTTCCTTGTAAACCTCCCATTACACATTTGGCTATGTGTTGGAAGCATCTCTCGACAAGCTACCTGAAGAGACTGTTAACGTAATTCGCTTTAAAACAGCTTTGATTTTGCAGCACATCCAGCCTATTACTAATAACCTCAGACAATGTCAACGGGAAGCTCTTTCTTCTTTGTGCAAAGATGGCACTATTTGTAGTTTTCCAGCAGATAAGGGGCAGTGCACTGGACAAGTCGGAGTATTTTCGTAAAGCCCTTGCTCTATTACAGGATCGGAAGGTTTAGGAAACTGTGCAAGACTCCCCTGTGAAAGTGTTGGAAAAGTTGTAATCTAAAGTTAATAAACTTGTGCATTCTTGGTTTTTAGCTAATAAGATTACCAAGAACGTCTGCTGGAAGCTTCATGCAACAGGTTGTCAACTCCCGCAGTTTTATGGACTTCCAAAGATCCATAAACCTGATATTCCTTTACGGTCCATTGTTTCTTGTTGTCATACACCTACGTATGAACTTTCTAAACATGTTGCTAAGTTATTAGCACCCCTTGTTGAGAAAACTGTTTACACTGTTTCCAGTAGTACGCATTTTCTGCGTATTATTAAAGATTTTATTATTTCTGAGAGCGAAGTTATGGTCTCCTTTGATGTGGTTTCTCTATTCACTTCTGTTCCTGTACAACAGGCTGTTGCCTGCGCGAGCATGTCTTTTGAGCAGGGATACCACATTGGGAGATAGAACCTCACCCTCTACAGGTGATTGTGTTCAATGACTCTGTTTTGCCAAATACAGGGCACAGCTATGGGTGCCCCTGTTAGTCCTATCATGGCCAATATCGCCATGGAAGAACTTGAGAGATAGATTTTCTTGAACTTGCCTATTCCTATCACTCTCTGGTGTCGTTATGTTGGCGGTATTTTTGCAATTGTACCCAGAGGATCAGAATCTGGGCTGCTGCAATATCTCAATTCCCTATCGCCTGTCATATATTTTACGATTGAACTAGAGGTTGATAATACCCTTCCTATTTTGGATGTGTTAGTCCAATGCGTGGATTCGCATTCAGTAACTTCTGTTTTTAGGAAGCCAATGTGCGCAGGCCAATTTACCAATTATGGCTCTGCACACACCCCTGGTCATTTACGTAACACTTCTCATACTTTATTCTCCTGCACTTGGACGCACTCTAGTTCGACTGGTGACAGGCAATTGGAGATTTCTAAAATTAGGGCGGAGCTTTCAAATTGTGACTCTCCACCTCATGTTCTAGATAGATGTGAGCTTCAGACTTACGAATTTGTTACGAAATCTAACCCACCTTGCGTCAATCAATTTATCTCTACTGCCTACATCCCTTATTATCCAGGTGTATCAGAACATCTTGTTAGGATTTTGCGTCTCCATCATATATGATGTGTGCAACTTCTGGGGATTAAATTACAATCTATTATTTCTAAGGTATACGGAACCCCTCTGTAAGAAAGGAGGAAAACACCTGTTCCTCTTTTCTTACGGAGTGGTTCTGTATACCGTATTATGTATCTGGATTGTGGGGGGGGGGTGTTATATAGGCGAGTCTGGTAGAAGATTGAAAGATAGATTCTGAGCATGAGGTGGCTCTGCAAACTGCTAATTTTGAATGCTCCGCAGTCGCTGAACATTATTGGGTTGAGCAGCACAATCTTGATCCCCAACAGGATATTGAAATCGTCGACTATTCATGTGATTTCCACCAGTGCTCATGGCTTGATGCACTACACATAGCATCCAATAATAGTACTATGAATCGGATGAGGGGAGTACACTTACACCCTATTATAGAATGTACTGTATTGCAGTGCGATGAGTGCTGGCGATCATCACGTGTACGTAATTCTGCTTTACCGACACCAGATCGTGATACATGATCATGCCCAGCTGACTTGTGCTATTGTAACCATCAATATATACTGAAGTACACCATTCACAGACTAGCTGATGACGAGGCACTTCGCTTCGAAAGCTACTATGTATTTTAACGCTTTTATTATATATATTTTAACTCTTTTATCTTATTGTATTTTAATGTTTTTATCTTATTTTATTTCTGTTTTATCTTATGTATATATCATTTTTATTTTAATAAATTTATTTTAACCAGTTAGTCGGTTGTCACAAGAAACTTTGATGATATAATGCAAACCGATGCACAAGGCCTGTTTTCCAAACTTTCGTCTGTTGTTGAAGTTGATAGCTTAAATAAATTCAAGGAAAAAGTGGACAGACTTTTGGATTAAATGGATGGGTGAAATAGGAAGGGTTTTTTTTTTTTTTTTTTGCTGATGCTGCATAAGCTTGCTTTCTTGCATCATATTCCTCTACTAATGCTAACTTCAGTGATAAAGAACCGTCTGTTGGCGAAGTGTGAAATAGTTTCTCTTGGTATGCAAGTTGCTATCCTTCCACAAAACCCCAATAGCATGTTTAACTCTGATGGGCTGAGAAGGTTTGATTGGATACCTACCTGAGGAAGTTGCCACAGAAATTTGGTTTAAAGTTGCTATTGTACCTTAGCATGTTCACCCTATAGCTCCTGCATTAAGTTGTAGTCAAGATCAATGATATCCCTTTCACCTTGTGTAAAGATTAGGATAAGATGTACACCATAGACCAGATTATGCACAGAAAGCCGTAATTTTTTTGCAGGATGGCTAAATGTCTGTACAGGATTTCTTTACTAAAGTTTTGAAAATTTTAAAATAAAAAGTTAAAAAGTTGTTAATTCATGGTTTTTGGGAAAGAAAATTACTGAAACTTTTCATTGGAGGCCTTGTGCAAAAATTCTGTTAACTATAGCTAATTTTCTTTTAAGTTATCAATGATTTTAATATTCTTAAGAGTGAGTTTTTTGGTCTCTTTCAACATTGTTTACCTCTATTCTGTTGAAACCACTGCTACTTGCACTAAGCAGCTATTGAAGAGGGATCCACATGCTAAGGACAGGAGTTTTCTCTCTGCTGATGATATTTGTGATGGATTAAATTTATGCTTAAACAATGTTGCAGTTGTGTTTGGCAATTCTTTATAGTAACAGACTCAAAGTATGGTTATGGGTGTCTTTGTGAATTTCTCCATAGTTTATGTTATGTAGGAGCTTAAACTAATCTTCCAGTTCTGATCACACTTTGTTATCATTCTGTGAGGTTCAGAGGTGCTACAATTCCAGTGTCTTAATTCTCTATCTGCCTTTATTAGGTTCCCTATGGAATTGGAAGTAGATCATTCTCTTCCTTTTTCAGATATTTTGGTCCACTGTGTGGCACCTCACTTTTAAAATTTTGTTTACAGGAAACTTGTGTGTGCAGGCCAAGTCATTAATTGTAAATCTGCACACACACACACCCCTTGACTGAAGATACTTTATTTAATTGAGCAAAGATGTATTCCAGCCATCATTGACAGATATATTGAAATTTCTGGGGTCGAGGTAGAGTTTACCAAGTGTGGACATTTCCCTCTGACATCTAGATAAATTTTTATTTGGGGACACAGAACATTGCTACTCATTCATATCCCATGCCAAACAATAATGAACTTGTTTCTGCAGTGTATGCTATACACTATTTTGGAATTTCTAAGCATCTTGCCAGGATGTTGCATAACTATTCTAGTGGATGTGTGCAGATTCCTAGCAGGAGACTACAATTGTTATTTCCATAATGAAATCTACTATTCCTTTATGTGTATGTTGTAATAAATGCTTGGATTGTGAGATATACTGTATTGTAAGACCAAAAAGAAGATCTTATATCAGAGCATGAGGAGTTTAATTGGCATGGCAAATTTTTGCTTGCTCTGCTGTACTGAGCATTACTGGTGCTCACTACAGCAGATCAAGATTGGAGCAGAGATTAATATTAGGAGCATGCTGATTTTAATGTCTGCTCCAATGTTGAGTTGGCAGACTGTTTTCATGATTTTGTGCCTCACTCATGGCTGGAAGCTTCATATTTGTTACTGGTCCCAATACTAATTAGGGAGACAACATATACACTATTTTGGCATTTCTAAGCATCTTGCAAGGGTATTCCATAACTAATTTTTCAGTCTGTATGATAGCACATTCCCTATAATTTGTTTGCTACACAAGACCCTGACTAGCTTTGCTTCCTTTTACTTCTTTGATCCTTTTATTTCCTTTTGCTCCCCCATCCTTCTTTCCTCTTATTTCCTTATCCCTCCCCTCTTCACTGTCATGCATTATTTGAACCAATTAAATTGAATATGTGCAATTTATATGACAGTCATTTGCCCTTGCTGTTTTAAGTTGTTTTATTCCAGTTCTGTTTATTGATGAGCATTCTCAAACATCGTACTGAGGAAATCTGCCCAATCTGTAAAGATGATCACCCGGCCTATTCCAAAACATGAGAAATGGAAAACATAGCATAAAATAGAAATACAAAACTGAACAAAAAAAAAAAAAAAAAATGCCAAATTTGACAAAACATACATATTCAATGACACTACAATGAAAGTCAACTGATGTACAAGCAGATCTCTTGATCCCTGTGATTAATCACTTTCTTTGACCTGATCACTGCTTTTTACTTCACAATCAATAGTAAATACTCCAGATTTAATCCCAAAAGATCACTTCTAACAGTAGAAACAAAAATATATGATGCTATTGTAAAAGTAAATGGACATTGATGACAAAGTCAGCCAAGAAGGAATATTAAAGAGATCCATTCAGAAGATGATATTGACTCTGGACACCAAGGTTTTTTCTGAGAAAGAAAATACTAAAACTGCTAAGAAAGAAATTACTGAAACAGATGCCTGCCAGGTCATAATAAACAGATTCATCTTCCTCTGCTAAATAATGCATAATATAATTCAATAGCACTTTGGAGGCTTTCGTAGAAATTCAAAGACATTTATGACCTGGTAGGTATCTGTTTGCAAGAGACAAATCTAGCTCCACAAGTAAATCTTTAATTTAGAATTTACTATACATTTTATCAAATGCAGAAATGCTTCATCTGCTGTCCATGGTGGTCTAATCATCCTGGTAGACTCTAGAATACCATTGAAACATGATGCTTTACAGATAGATTCGGAAGCTGTTGCTGTCCATATGAGATTTAAAATAACTTTAATACTCATGTCACTGTACCATCCACCAAATCATCTCTACACTAACACAGATCTTGAGGACCTTAAACAGCTACCTCCTCCACTTCATTTGTTAGGAGATTTCATTGGGCATCACTATTTAAGAGGATCACCTCAGCCACTGATCTCTCCATCTGTTTCCAACCTTATACTCACGCATTGAATGGACAGTGATGATTTGCATAACAGTGATCATTTACCAATAATTTGAACAACAAGCTACAAAAATCCAGCCCAGCACAAACAGGGACTCACAGAAAATCTAAATTCTCCAAGGTCAGATTGGGAAAAACATAAATTGTCCATCCCATTAGTTGAAAAGGTTATTTGAGCAGGACCCATGACAATGTTGCTGAACACATTATACATCAACAGCTATAGCAGGGAGAAGAACAGCAGGCAGCTCAAGGTCACTAGGAAATTGAGGATGACTACACTACTGAATTGGGAATGACAGCATGTCATCTCTGATCAGATTGCCAACATCAACTGCTGCTGCAACAAACAAGAATTCTTTAGGTGGGTGCAAGCATTACTCTGACCCAGATCATCAGATAAATGCTGATCTGAATTACCCTTTCCCCCACCCCTCTCAACTAGTAATTTCCCTGAAGCCTTAAGTATCCTCAATGAAACTGGAAAAAATCCTTGCACCACCATTGTTCAAATGAATACCATTTATAAAAAAGAGATTTCTTTTAATAACAAGTGCAGGTCACGCTGATTTAAAAAAAAAAAAAAAAAAAAAAATTACCCACCTGGAGCCCATCTTAAAGATTTCCTAAAATCTTGAGTTAGTCCATGATGCTATTGACTGGAACTTGTGGATTGTTCACTCTCACACTAGCAAGATTTTTGTGGATTTATTGGATGATTGTTTTCTATAGCAGCATGTTAGAGGCAACCAGAGGAAGTAATACTGTTGATCTGATTATCAGCAGTGATTATTCATGCATTAAGAATTCACAGATAAAAGAACCATTAGGTGGCAGTGATCACAGTGTACTGATCTTGGGATTTACTTGAAAACGTAACTACCATCGGGTAAAGGGAAGGGATTTTGCTTTCATAAAGGTAACTACAGTGGTCTCAGACAGTTTTTCATTTCTTTACAATGTGACCAACCGATGATGTTACCAACAACAAATTCTAAATGGGAAGCATTCCAAGAAATTAATCTTGAAAGCTACAAGGTTTTCATACCAACTAAGAAATACTGTTCAAGGTTTAGGCCTAAATGGATGTTAGATGAACTGATGATACTTGTGGCAGAGAAGTAAAATGCATGGGATGCATATAAATTATCAGGAGATATAGAAGCCTATGGTAGATATAAGCTACCATATAACAAGTGCAGGCTGGTCTGTAATCAAGTCACAAAGGTGGTTAGGAAAGCGAAGGCAGATTATGAGAAATCTTTGGCAAAGGATGCAAAGAAAAACAGCAAAGACTACTTTACTTATGTAAAGTCTAGAAGAAAGGAGATGAATCAGGTTGGTCAACTTGTTATCGAAGGTTCGAGTGTTGAAGATCTTGCTCAGATACCTAACAAATGAATCCCTCACACAGGAGGGATTCTGTAGGGAAGTAGAGAACAGAAGCTTATTAAACTCTAACAAGGAGCTCAATGATTTTGTAATAACTGAGAGGAAAGTGGATGAGAAATTGTTGAAGTTAAACATAAGAAAGGCACCTGGGGTGGATGGGATCTATCCAGTTATATTAAAGGAGGCGGCAAAGGAAGTAAGTAAACCCTTAGATATAATTATGAGAGCATCCATGGATTCAGGGGAGGTCCCCATGGACTGGAGATGTGCAAATGTATCCCCAATTCACAAATGGGGATCAAATGGTAACACGGTCAGTTACAGACCTGTTAGTTTATCTTCTGTTCCTGGGAAAATAATGGAGTTACTGGTTAAGGAAGCATTGCAGAATTATCTAGACAAGACTGCAGTAATAATTCAGACACAGCATGGGTTTGTTAAGAGAAAGTCTATTCTGACAAATTTGATTGGATACTATGATGCAGTTACAAAGGAACTAGATGCAACAAATAATTTTGATACTATATGCTCGGATTTCAGGAAAGCTTTTGAGACTGTTGCACATGGAAGATTACTGTAGAAATTGGAGCAGTATGGTAGTAAGGTTAAGTTGCTACTATGGATAAAAGGGTTGTTGAGTGGGAGAAGACAGAGTGGTAATCAATGTATGCTGCTCTTCATGGACTAAAGTTATTTGTGGAGTACCCCATGGTTCAGTGCTGGGCCCATCGTTGTTTTGTATATTGATGAAGGTATATCAGGCTTAATGTTCAAATTTTCAGATGATACAAAGGTTGGCAGGGTTAGTAATGACAGTATGCTACTGCAATCGGATCTGGATGGGCTGAGAAGTGGCAACTGAAGTTTAACATTGACAAATGCAAACTACTGCATATCGAGTAGAAGTAGCCCCAAAAAAACTTATGAAATGTGCTGTACTACTCTCAGGTGGTAGAGAATGAAAAGGACCTGGGGGATAATTGTGCAGTCAGATATGAAGTTTTCTGAGCAGTGCAAAAAGGCTTCCAGAGCAGGTCATGGGTTCTTGTAAATGATGTACAGGAATCTTGCTAGTAGGGATAAGGAGGTGATTATCCCTTTGTAATGGTCAGGCCGTGCCTTGAGTACTGCATACAGGCCTGAAGGTCTCGTTTTAGGAAGGATGTGCAGTTGCTACTACGAGTACAGAGAAGGGCAGTGAAGGGATCCTCTTACCGAGAAAAGTTAAAGTTTTGAAAATTACTGCGTCTGGAGACTAGGCACCTTTGAGGTGTATAAGGCCTTGAGTTGTTTGAGCAGGCTTAATGCTGATGGAATCTTCCTCTTGCTCAGATTACAAACCTCTGCGGGTATAAATTCAAATTGAGGAAAGACAGTTATAGAATAAATGTGCGAAAATTTGCCTTTAGCCAGCAGGTAGTTGATTGTTGGAATAAACTTTCATCTGTCATTGTAGAAGTTGATGGCTTAAATAAATTAAAGGAAGAACTGGACAAACTTTTAGAACAAATGGATGTGTGAAATGGGAATTTTTTTTTTTCTTTTTTTCGCTGATGCTGTATAAGCTTCCTTTCATGCATCATATGCCTCTGCTAATGCTTATTCTGACTTATAATCCCCCCTCTTGTGTCAGCAGAATTGACATTCTGACCTAACCCGTGAGATTTTTATCAGCAAGGACCTATATTTATCCAACAGATGGTCAGGTCCTGTAGTCCATTCTGATATGAAATTAGAACTTGGTGCAGTACGAGAAGAATGCGAGTCACTGAAAAAATGGCTTCTTGCTGTAAACACAAACAACTGGGAGCTCATCAGGAACTCAAGTATGTCATGAACTGCCAAGAGATATAACCCCAATTTGAGTCAAAGAAAAGAATAGTTAACTGCAAACTGCTCTGGCTGAAGGATATTTAGTTTTATTGGGAGACTCTGTTGGTAACTGTTTTGTAATAAAGATCAGTGGACCAGAACCAGACTGTTTTCTGGGATGAACAATTTATGATGTTACCAATAGATTATCAGATTTTAAGGGGGGGATAAAGAGAGCCTGTTGTCAGGTCAGGCCACGCCTTGAGTACTGTGTACAGGTCTGGAGGTCTCATTTTAGAAAGGATGTAGAGTTGCTAGAATGAGTACGGAGAAGGACAACAAGACTGGTAAAGAGAACAAAGGGGTGCTATTATGAAGAGAGGCTTGAGTTCTGCCAAATTATAGTGCCTGGAGACTAGGCACCTGCAAGACGACCTGATTTAGGTGTATAAGGCCTTAAATGGAATGAGTAAGCTCCATGCTGATGGGATTAAGAACCTTGCTCAGATTATGAACCTGAGGGGGGGGGGGCATAGATTCAAATTGAGGAAAGACAGTAGTAGAATAGATGTACAGAAATTTGCCTTTAGCTAGTGGGTAGTTAATTGCTGGAACAGTCTTCCATCTCTTGTTATGAAGTTAATAGCTTAATAAATAAATTTAAGGCTGAACTAGACAGGCATTTGGTGTGAATGGATGGGTGAAATGGGAGAGGTTTTTTTTTTGGCTAGTGCTGCATAAGCTTGCTTTCTTGCATCATAGGCCTTAACTAATGCTAATTATTTCTAGATTTTGTAGCAGTACACTGTGATTACTGTCGTTAACCACCCTACCAACCTTTGTTCATCTGCAAACTTGGACATTAAGCCTGATATTCTCTATAAGAATAATAATGCTCTATTTACCCCCTTTAAAATCTGATAATCTATTGGTAACATTATAACTTGTTCATCCCGGAAAACAGTCTGGTTCTGGTCCACTGATCTTTATTACAAAACAGTTACCAATAGAGTCTCCCAATAAAACTAAATATCCTTCAACCAGAGTGGTATGCAGTTAACTGTTCTTTTCTTTGACTCAAACTGGGGTTGTATCTCTTGGCAGCTCACGAGATACTTGAGTTCCTGATGATCTCCGAGTTATGTTTGTGTGTACAGCAAGAAGCCATTTTTTCAGTGACTTGCATTCTTCTCGTACTGCACCAAGTTCTAATTTTAGATCAGAATGGACTACTTGCAACAGACTATACAATCAATGAACTTGTGACTCACAATGGAAATGTCGAAGGCATTTCTGTCTGAGTCATGATGTCTGAGGATTATATTGTAATTGGATCTTGTAACCACCATTGTTTAGGTCAAATGTTACTTTAAGAAAATTGCAAAATTTAAATTTACAATATATTACAGAATTTAAATTTATAAAATATACCAAATTACTAAAATACAATTTAAAAATTTCAGAAATTAAATTTAAACAAAAAATTTGTCTACCTGACACCTGATGTTTCATCACTTTCACTTAATCTTTATTATTATTATTATTATTATTATTATTATTAGCTGCTGCATGGTGCAAGGAAGCCTTGAGGCTTATGCTGCACCAGCCAAAAGAAGAAGAAAAAAAATTCCCGAGTTACCCTGAGAGAGAGAGAGAGAGAGAGAGAGAGAGAGAGAGAGAGAGAGAGAGAGAGAGAGAGAGAGAGAGAGTCAAAAGTAGGAGGGAATCACCAAGAAAAAGAAGAATGATGATATCCAGCTCAGGACCTTGGGTGTACCAAGCCCATACTTACCAGATGTTGAGCCCCTGGGGTTAATTTTTTAATTCCCTTCAAGAGTGAAACTTAAACATGTCTGTTTCTACTCTTCTCTTCTACTGCCTACAGCAGAAAGTAGTCCAAAAAGTCATTCTTGGATACCCCAAGGATTGTTTCTTGGACCACTGTTGTTTCTGATTTTCATAAATGACATTGACAAAGATATTAGAGGGTGTGGTATTAAAATTTGCAGTTGATGTAAAGATTGGGAGAATCATTCATGATCAGTACCAGCCTTGAACAGGCTGCTTGGCACTGATCAGGATGCCTTGAACAAGCTTTAAGAATGGTCAGAAAAGCGGCAGCTATATTTTAATGCAGCAATGTGTAAGGTTTTACACCTGAGGAATAGCAACCTCAAAATAACTTACACTTGGGTGAGGTTGAATTAAAAACAGTAGAGGAAAAAGAGGATCTGGAAGTTACTGTACAGGTAAATATGAAGTGCTTTGAGCAGTGTAAACAGTTGGTCGGGAATGGTGTCCTTTCGATTTATCGAATGGTATCCTATAGAGAAGAGGTCATAATCCCATTGTATAAGGCAATTGTAAGGCCACATTTGGAATACTCTATTCATCTATGGAGATCTCATCTAAGAAAAGACTTTCAACTTCTTGAAAGGGTCCAAAAATAGCAAATCACATTGGCAAAAAAACAACTGTACAAGGAATGGCTTCGATTACGTGGGCTACAGAGTTTGACAGTCAGGCACCGTAGAAGGGACCTGATTAAGGTTTATAAGGCTCTGAGACGGTTAGTAAAATGAATGCAGGTGGAATTTTCACTGTAATAAAGAATTCCAGAAATAGTGGCAAATTCAAATTAAACGGGAATAGGTCTGGTTTAGACTAGACCGTTGGAAGTTTACTCTTATCCAATGAGTTGTTGACATTTGAATTTCTTCAGTCTCAACTGACAGTTTGAAGAAATTCAAAGGTCAACCTATGTGAAAATTACCTATGTGAGGAGGAAAGCATATAATTTGTATTTTCTTATTGCATTCTCTTCCATAGCACAAAATGGGAAGCCCAGTGAGTGGCCTTGAACTGCCTCTTTTTTTTTTTCTCTCTCTCTCTCTCCCTCCCTCCCTCCCTCCCTGCTATAGCTACTGTAAATACTGCTATCCTTCTGTCACCTAATTAGATACATTATGTATAATTACATACCACTATTACATATCACTATATTACATTTCATTATGTAATATGGTGTACTATACTGAACATATCATTATGTAATATAGTGTAATATACTGAACCCTGTGGGACTTCACTAATAACATTAGTCCACGAAGTAGACTAATGTTATTAGTGGAGTCCCACAGGGTTCCGCGTTGGGTCCATTGTTGTTTTCTGTATTTAATAATGATATTGATGATAGTATATCAGGCTTAATGTCCAAGTTTGCAGATGATATGAAGGTAGGCAGGGTTGTTAATGACACTAATGACAGTACGCTGCTGCAACAGGATCTAGAAAAGTTGAGCAGGTGGGCTGAGAGGTGACAACTGAAGTTTAACATTGACAAATGTAAAGCACTGCATATGGGAAGCAGTAACCGCAGAGTAATGTATCAACTGTGTGGTACTACAGTGATAGAGAGTGAAAAGGACCTGGGGTTAATTGTGCAGGCAGGTATGAAGTTTTTTGAGCAGTGCAGATGGTCTGCAAGAGTAGCTCATGGTGTCTTGTCAATGATATACAGGAATTTTTCTAGCAGGGATAGGAGACAATGGTCAGGCCAAAACTTGAGTACTGTATACAGGTCTGGAGGTCTCATTTTAAGAAGGCTGTAGATCTGTTGGAATGAATACAGAGAAGGGCAACAAGATTAGTGAATGGAACAAAGGGTTGCTGTTACGAAGAAAGGACTAAGTTTTGCAAATTACAGTGTCTGGAGACTAGGCACCTGCGAGGTGATCTGATTGAGGTGTATAAAGCGTTGAATGGTTTGAGCATGCTCAGTGCTGATGGGATTCTTCCCCTTGCTCAGAATTAATCGCCTGAGAGGGCATAAATTCCAATTGAGGAAAGACAGTTGTAGGATAGATGTGCAGAAGTTTGCCTTTAGCCTGTGGGTGGTTGATTTTTCTAACAAACTTCCATCTGTCATTGTAGAAGTTGATAGCTTAAATAGATTCAAGGCAGAACTAGACAAACATTTGAAGCGAGTGGATGGGTGAAATGAGAAGGGTGTGTTTTTTTTGGCTGATGCTATATAAGGTTGCTTTCTTGCATCATGTGCCTTTGCTAATGCTAATTAGCAAAATAACTCCTAGTGGAATGGGGTATGTAATAGAGCCAAAAAGATAAACAAGGCATGGAATTCATTTCAAAGATTCCTTACCACCATTGGTGGTGGCAGGTTACCTTACAGGTGTCTTATCAAAAATGATGCTCCTGCTTTTATCCCTTAATGATTAAAAATCTGAAATTTTTTGTGGCTTTCTAAATAAAAACTTCTTACTCCAATATATTTTGAAGTGACCTTTAATGGTTTTAGAACCATTTAAATCAGAAGAACCTGTTGAGTGATTCACTACCCTGTTTACAACTATTTGGCATTTTGCTTGAAGAGTGGCATTGGACTGGACAGGTGCTGACACTTATGAAATTTTGAATTATCTCTGTTTGTTTCCTCAAGATGCCTTTCTTTACTCACCCCCCCCACTAGTTCTATAAACATTTACACCATTACATGAGTCGCTTTAGAAAGATTTATTCTTCTTTTCACATGATAAAGATGAGAAACAAAATGTCATATTTACTGTACCTGCTACTCTATTAGTTGCGAATTGTTATGTAAAAATTTTCAAATTATGTGTTTTTTTTATAGGTCAAGGATACTTACTTTTCTACCAGTTTTATCTACAGTCTTACAGCTGTTTTTGAAAAATGTGCTGTTTTTGAAGGGAGGGAGGGACATATGCAGTTTTCAAATTTCATGTCACAGTATGCCAGATTTGAAATAAATCTTAAAATGGAAGTAACTAATAGTAGCAAATATGTATATGTTTTTATTTTTTTAAATGTTTTAACAATATATATGCAATATCATGTTTAGTCAGAAATGTCTTCACAACAAGTGTCGAATTGGGTAGAGGCAGTGTTATGCAACAAGAACCAGCTGCCTTTCTTTCGAAATTATGGCTTCATCCGGGAAATGTTCTTCAATAATCTTCGAAGTACCTGTACATAGAATGCAGCATTGACTCTTCCCCTTTGGTACAAATTCCTCATGAATCACACCCTGTTTGTTGAAAAACATGATCAGCATTGTCTTGATCCTAGACTTCTGTAAATTAAACTTTTTGGACCTTGGTGATGATTTTGAAGTGAAGTCCACTGAAACTTCATTTTTGGGGTCATACTGAAACACTCAATACTCATCTCCCGTGACAGTGCAGTTGAGGAAATTAGGATTGTCTTGACAAATCTGGATTATGTCTTCACATGATGACACTCTTTATTGCTTCTGCTCATCCGTGGGGTTTGCAGCACAAATTTTACACAGACCTTCCTTTTCCCTAAATTTTCATGCAGAATTTGATGAATTGTCACCTTATTCATATCCACTAAGGGTCAAATGACGTTATCTTGCCACAGTTTCCTGAACTTTTGCAACTCTGTCCTCATTTCAAGAAATGATGGATGCTCACTTTTTGGATCACTGCAAAAACAGACATCCTGATGTCTGTTTTTGAACCATTTATACCATTCAAACACACTGGTACGACTTAACATTTCATCACCATAAACAGTTTTCAACATTTCATGTATTTCTGTTACAGATTTTCCTAGGCTGAAGCAAAATTTGTTTATTGTTCCAGTACAAAATCATGACATGGAATGTCAGTAATATTGCTAACGAAACTGGTTCTTACTTGCAACCTGTCAACCTACTGGACAATCTCTATACCACCATCTATTGGAAGAAGTTTGAACTACAACATACCACTTCAGTTTATTTTCAAACTCATTGAACATGACTGTAACAGCACCAGTTCTGGAACTTTATTGCCACACCTTGTAGACAAAGCCTTTGAGGCTATCTGGCATTACAGCATCCTAAATTTCCTGCATATCATAGAATTAAGAGGCAACCTACCACTTTTTATTCAGAACTTTATGTAACACAAAATGTGTAGCACTCAAAGTTTCAGGTCCACTATCAAAATGCTATCATAATATTTTAATCAAGGAGTGCAGCTGGACTCTGCACAATACCATCCTTTTTAACATTTAGAATAAACAACATAAATAATATCCCGAATGCTTGTTGATACATATTTATGTGCAGACAATATTACTATTTCATGCCATTCCCAGAATATGTGCTTTATAGAATGACATCCGCAAATTGCATTGAATAATCCACTTCTGTGAATGAATCATAATGGGTACAGGCTTTCAGACTCCCTTATTTGCAATTATGCATTAAGTAATGGATCTACTTTTCATCCTGTGTTGAGATAAATATGAACTCAGATAATTCAGCTCCAAAAAATAAGTGCATCATCATTTTTTGCTCAGTTCCATTTCATACTGGAATACCAGGGAATGAATGTGCAGTTAAAGAGGCCAAAAATCTACTGCAGACCTGGTGCACATTCCACTGCCACCTGATTATAGAACTATCATATGTGAAACATGAACAGCCGAATGGATGTTGTTATAGCATACTCGGTCAACTAACAGACTTAGTCACCTCAAACCTGAGGCATAGGTTTTGAATTCCAGTTCCTGAATAAATAGGCAAGTAAATATAATAAATAAATAAAATAAATAGGAGTCATCCTTGCTGGGTTGTGTATTGGAGAAGTCACAAAATCAACTTCTCAATAACACATGTGATAATGAATGTGAACACCTGTGTGACTCAGCCCTTCAAAAACGATATCTTTACATATGAAGCATTTGTTGATGATGATGATGAGCAGACAGCTTAAAAAGGTTGTGCTTTTTACTAAATTCCTTTTATCTATATTTGTTTTTAAAGTGTGACAGCTAACATTCATGCATGTTAGCCTAATCATTTTGGCAAGTTGACTTTACTTCAATCTGATTTTATTATTTAATTTTATGCTTCACTATATATGCTCCATGTGGACTTAGAAAAACTAATTTCTCAGGATTTCAGAGAAAGTGTTAATACTATATTATTAGATAACAATGCATCCTCTTAACTGTAACATAATTAAGGAACTTTCTGGATTATGTCTTCACATGATGTATGAATTTTATGGTGCATTACCACTGTTCCCTGGTGGGGTGGGTAAGGTTTCCCCCCCCTTTAGTTGATCCTGTATAAGCATTGGCCAAAAAAAAAAAAACCTTGCTTGCATAATTTGCCATTACTGATATATACTATGAGAGAAGGTACATATTAAAAATTAAAGAATTTTTTTGTGTTAATATTTTAGGATGGGATTCAAGATGAAGACTCCGATGTTGATCTCTGTGTTGATGAAAGTGATTTAACATATGCCAACCGTAATAATTCTCATCATGCTGAAAGAGTAAGATATAGCACTCTTACAAACTTTTTTTTTTTTCCATAATTTAAGATTTAATAATGACTTTGTTAAAAGTTGAATATAAATGAACCACCAAAATCCAACCACCTTGGAAACTGATCATTGCCAGACCTTGCAATTTCTTGGATTTTGGGTGATCATATTATAATCACATGGTAGTGGCAGAGGGAGGTGGGGAGAGGGTGAAAAAACTGCATTTCTATACTGCAGCTTATTGTACATAGTACTGTACCAGTACATCTTTTAGAAATAGCAAGGTAACATACAACACATGCAAAAGTATTACACAGTAAAAAAAGTATATATATATATATATATATATATATATAAATATAAGCAGTATAGGGACATTAACATAATTCTAATAACCATATTACACTGTATTGTGTGCTTAGTCAAGGTGGTAAGAGTGCAGTAAAAACATTTCATAGCTTTGTGATGAAGAACAGCAGCTGTACAACCAGCTCTAGTATGGACAAGTGAACATCCAGAGACTTAAATTTGTTGATTGTTGTGTGGTTTGCTGGATCTTTCTATTTTCTTGTGAGTAGCCAGCCTTTGCAACTCTTGTGCATTTTTGATCTGCTGTCAACAGCTGTGTCCCATTTTTCTGATAAATGATGCTTGTATGTGCAATTATCATGGCAGAGGTAGTAGCTGAACAAAAGTGTGTGTGTGCGTGCGCATGCAGTGTTTTGAAGTGGTTTGATGAAGTTTTATGCAAAGCCCAGGGAAATCCATATGACATGCCAGTTGTGAGCTTGGCAAGATCTGCAGTGTGTAACATGTTACTTTGCTCTGAGGATGAAACCATACAAGTTACAGCTTGTACAGACACTGTTGATAGATGGCAAAACCAAGATGATGGGATTTTGTTGGTAAATTTATCTATGATTACAGTTTTGTGATTATGCTGCCATCTACTGTAGCATGCACATTTTCTTCTTGGTGAATAAAAGCTTAAAGATATCTTCTATCACTTGGAAGTGGTTTCAGATTTGTGTCTTGTACATGTAAAAGTTCATGCAAAAACATCTCTTGGTTTTGTGGAAGAGGTTTGTGGACACTACGATCAATAAAAATCCACTTTTTGTCTGAGAGATGATGACAACTTTCCTGTGTTTTCATTTACCACTTTCACTCAGTATTGAAAAATGGTGGTAATTTAAATAGCTACGTATGAAGCTTATTTATGCAGATTTACCCTCTGGAATACTGGTTGAGATTTTCCTAGGCATTGTATTAATTATGTGCTAATTAAAAAAAAAATGAAAAATTTCTTCCTGTTTGCAAAAGGACTGTATGCAGAAATTTAAAAAGAACAAGTTTTTAAATTTCTGCATACATTAAACAAATGTGAACAAAAATGATGTAGACTAAAACTAGTAAGTAATCTAATTGTCTATTTAAAAAATGAAATTGCTAAAATGATATGCTCTGAACAATGGCATTTATATTCAGTTATAGTAAAAGTTAATTGTTTGTTTGTTTACTAAAAATTGTGTTATTTATTAAAAGTTAGTTAATTTAAACATATGCACAACATGTTTCAGTGATAATCATTAAAAAAAACTCTGAGTAAGCAATCAGTTAGTCAATTTCATTTTTCTGAATTATTGAAACTGGTTACACTTGACCTCTGCAAAGCAAACATCTTTCCCTATAATGGGCAATTTCTTCTGACCCTAAATTATAAATTATATTTGGCAAATGATAAACAAAAAATTTACATGATTAAAAGCCAGTTTTAATTTGATTAAGCAAAATTATTCAAAACAATAACGAATACTTACAATCATTTGGGATATCCATAGTGAAAGAATGATCTACCACAGCTGCCAGCTCTCCAGATTTATGATGGGGGAAGCCTTCTCATTATCCTAATGGTTTTCTCTTTTTCACAAAAAAATCGTTATCTTTTTATTTATGTATATTTTTAAAAATTCTGTGAATTTTTGCTTAATTTCATTCTTCATCTCTAGTTAATGAATTGGCTGCAAGGTTTATTAGTCTGTGTTGCATACAATATGTGGAATACACAAAAAGATTATTTTTATTATTATTACTATTATTAGCCATATGGTGCAAGGAAGCCTGAGGCTTATGCTGCACCAGCCAAAAAAGTTACCGAGAGAGAAAGAGAGAGAAGAATGATGAATATCCAGCTCAGGACCCTGGATGTGCCAAGCCCATACTCACCAGATGTGAGCCCCTGGGATATTGTGTATCACAGAGTATAGATGTTAGATATGTTATAATATTAAACTATATTATTTTTTGAATGTACATCTTTTTGTTTGTTGCGAAGCTAAATACACCAAAGAAATGTGATGTAGTATTTAAGAGGATATACACATGATTTTTTTCATATTATAAAATCGGGAATAGGTAATTTTTTGATTTGTATGGTGTATGTAGATGTCATTATTCGGTTTGAAGTGGCAGGAAATATGATGTAATCAGGCATTTCCAAATAAATAGAGGGAGAGAAATGAAGATTTTTAGAATTCACTCCACTGGTCCCTCCCATTTATCTTATAATGTGAACCAGTATCTCTTATACTCCTAAGTGCCTATCGAGCTAGAGTTATATGATAAACAAAAATGATCCCTTAGGTTATAATCAGTGCTTTTTTTGTAAAAAAATAGGTGCTGGTACTCATTCTTTGCTATTAGGAAAAATTGAAAATTAAAAGGATATGAAAAGTACTCTAAAATTTTTTTTTTTCCCTGATATTGTTACTTTCGTAGTAATGTTTTTGGAATAAGAACAACAAATTTAGTATATTAACACAGTTTATTAAGTATAAATTAATTATTGAAGTATATATAGAAAAATAAGTAAAATGTGAATAAAATAAGTAAATAAATCGGTCAACTACTGAGTGCTGGACACCCAGGATGACACGAATGGTCATTAGTGTAGTATCTCAAATAGAGAGTTTATGGTAACTAAAAAAAAGTTTCTAGTACCCCGGCTTGGCCTAAAACTGAGGAAATAACGAAAATGTTGTCTATTTCAGTTTTTCCAGTTGTGAATGCCAAGGGTGGGAGAAGCAACTCCAACTTCTTCCTGGAGAAGTGATTAAAGTCTCGGGGGAGAAGCGACTGGCAGGTGAAGGCCGTGCATGACTTCTGCACAGGCGCCTCTCCACCATCAACGCCTCAACACTGGCTCTCTGAGTATCTCCTTGTCGGGACAACTCCAGCTTTGAAAATTGTTAAAAATACTTCTGGTCGCAAAATTTATAAATGACCTTTATAGAATTATTAACTAACTATTTAGCAACCTTTTTGTCACCAAAAGGAGAGTTACTTAGTACAAAGAAGCACGCTATCAAAGTGCAATAAAAAATTGTTTTTTTTTTTTAATTTTAACGCATATATAATTTATCATTTAATTATGAATGATAGATTTCAATCAGAATAGTTATCCCTTGATAAGCATCGAATAATGCATAGCTAATGTGATTTTTAAATTTTTTGCTCTGTTAGCAATGGAAATAATGAGGGGGACACAAAAATTACTCACATTTTCCTGTCTGGCTCCGCCATTTTTAATTTTAAAATTATATTTTAAATGTACTCGTTGAGCTCTTTCCAACGGTGTAGCTATAGATTGTCAACATTTTTATCACCCCCACATTGTAACCCCCCTCCATTTCTCAGACAAATTTTTATCAACAATGATCAGTATGGCATTATGTTGGCCCACTTGATGTGCAAACCCATGCAAAATTTCTAGTCAATAGGCTGAGTAGTTCCAGAGATACAATGCTGTGACAGACAGACGGACAGACAACTGAGTGACATTTTAAGGGTCCTTCGTTAGACTATGACCCGTAAAAATAAATAACATAAGTAAAAATAATTTTATAATAAAGTTTTTGTAGAATATTCCAAATTTTTATAAAGTTTTCATACGACACCCTATGCCGACTTCTTTTTTCTTCTTTGTGTGTGTGTGTGTGTGTGTGTGTGTGTCGGTTGCGGAATGATGTTTCCGAAGCAGCCACGAATCGACATATTTTGCTGGATCGAAGCGGGTCAGCGGTGGGCATACAATTTTAAGAAACAGTAGTGAAGAAACTGTTTTTGTCATGAATGAAGCTCTGGTTGGGCTGACAATCAGATTCATTTGTGAAAATCCTCGCTCACATTCACTCGATGAAATTGGTATCATACTCAGTGTCCATCAAATCCTTCAATTCTTCCAAAACCATCTTTTCAATTAGGTACCCCCGAAATCCACGAATTGCCTTTAACTGTAACCTAATTGACAATTTTCTAACTTCATTTTCACCAAATGCCAACAATTCATGCTTAGAAGGTTTAATACCTTTGATGTCCTCGTCTTCCTTCTCTTGTCATCAGTATTGTCACTAGTTCTTAAATTTGAATTGTTTCTTTTCTTGTTTTTTTTGAAACTGTCCGAAATGTCAGTGTCATTCGGATATTCAGGTACTGTGACCATGTAAACAGAGATAGGGAAAATTTATGGAAAAACGTGGATAACGCACTTCTGCGAAACAACAGGTGATTATTTGTTGGGGTAAAAGAAAATCACTTTTCTAATTCTCGAATGCAGTGCTTACGTTTGATTCACGAAGGTGTCCAACCTACAGCCCACCCCGAAAGAACTAAACAGCATTTTATATTTGTTAATTATCAAAAAAAAACTCATTAAATGTTTTGTTCAGTAAATGTAATTGTGTATTGTACTTAATAAAATTATTGAATATTTTCAATTTTACTTTTACATGCAACAAGATATGGAAAATGTGACACGCTAAAGAAATCTAACTTTGAATTTTTTTGAATATGGCCCCTGTATGGGAAATGTTTGGACACCACTGCAGTAGGGTCTATGCTGCACTATGGTCCTTGAGGTTGTCATAGACATTCTCTCAAATATGCCAGACAAGCTGTTCTTGCTACCTGGGAGTCTAAAACGCTGATGGAACTGATATTTGGGTGACACTCAAGTCAAAGTGGACTCAATTTCGGCGAAGTCCGGACGGTCTATGACAGCCAAATCCTCTGCTTGCACCTTCACGATGGTGGAACTGTTAGTAATCCTGGGTATAACCTTCATGCACAAGTACATGGTGGGTGACCACCCAGGTGTGAACCAACGTAAGCAGGGGTCGAGGTGTGGCGCCCACACCACATGGAGGAACGCCGCCCCTCTATGTTACCAGGCAGTACTAGGTGGTAGATGACTCTCATCAACCGGTGAAATACCACCACTTTGCTTATTGGAGGCTTGAAGTGGTGGAACCCATGTTTAGTCTCTAGAGCTAAGTTCCGGCCAACCCTTCCCTATCTCTTCCATCATGCAGTATGATTGATGATTTTTGAGGTTATGATGAATGTCGTGGCGAGATCCAATATTCCTTACATTTCGAGGGTACAGCTCTAAAACGGTGTTCACAGGCCGGCCGCTAGTTAGTACACCGGACTGAACCTATTGGTAACTCTCTAGGAAGCTTCCGGATCAGCTAGTGTATAATCTTGCTACCTCTACTCTGCCAGATAGTGACTGGAGGGAGTCCGAGTAGTGTGTATGCGGGGAGCATTGTCGAGGCCACGTTATGTCAAGGATCTGGGTATATTCTTACCACATGTACGCCATATCCAAAAATTTCATTACTTCATACAGCATGTCCCACCCACTTTTTCTTACTATTGAATACACCATGAATTGTCAAAATAATAGAGCAAGCTTATCTGCGAAAAGATCTAAACCTCCCAAGGACTTCCTAATTCATTTCACAAATATACGTGGTCTCAATTCTAATCTCAACGATGTCCATTTCCACTTGCAGTCTTCCAAACCCCATGTACTTTTTCTGACAGAATCTCAGTTATCAGTTGATTCAACTACTGCTCATCTCAGATGTCCAAATTATTTGCAGTATGATTCCTTTCGCCTCAAAGGTGGTACTTGTGCATATGTCTGTTCTGATATTCCCTGTCAGAGACTTGGCAATTTGGAATCTCCTCTCTTTGATCTTCTCTGGCTTAAAATCTCTCTACCTCATTGCGTAAAATTCAGCTGTTGTCTCTACCGTTCTCCCAACTCCACTAATCACTTGGAGCTCTTTGACTTCCTCTCTTTGCAACTTCACTTTCTCCAGTCCAACTTTCCTAACAGTGAGGTAATTTTCCTTGGTGATTTTAACGTTCACAACTCCAGCTGGCTTCCGTTTTCTAGTCACACCGACCCAGCAGGTCGAGATGCTGAGGCTTTTGCAATTACTTTTGACCTAGCACAGATTGTTCATTTACCTACAAGAATACCAGACAATCCTAATCATACAGCCAATACGCTTGATCTTTTTCTCACAAACAACCCTTCTAAGTACAAGGTTGAAGTGAGAGGTCCTTTAGGCACTTCAGATCACAACTTGGTGATTGCCTCTTCTCCAATGGAACCTTTATCTCATGGCTATTCCAAACCTCGTATTGTTTGGCATTACAAGAATGCAAAATGGGATGACTTGCGAGACTTCTTTTCTTCTTTTCCTTGGTCTGATTACTGTTTCAAAACTTCTGATGTCAACGTTTGCTCAGATCGTGTCAGTGAAATTATTCTTGCAGGAATGGAATCCTTTATCCCACACTCCACTTTAAAATCTCGTCCTTTATCTAAACCTTGGTTTTCCAATAAATGTGCTAAGGCTGTCCAAGAGAAGAACGTTGCATATCGTAATTGGCTTGTTTCTAATTCTTCAGTTTCATTTTCTGCCTACACCAAAGCTCGCAACAATTGTAAAGCAGTTATTAATCAGTCCAAACTAGAGTTTGAACAGGCTAAAAGTAGAAAACTTGCTTCTTGCCCTAATGGTAGCCGAGCATTCTGGTCTCTTGCCAAAGCTTTTGGCCGCAACTTTTGCCCATCTCTGCTCCCACCTCTGTCCAAACCAGATGGTTCTGTTGTCACTTCAGCCAAGGATAAAGCTGACCTGCTAGCATCCCATTTTTCTTTGAGCTCATGTATTAATGATCTTGGTAAAACACCTCCCACCATTCCTAACACGCTCCATTCAATGCCTCCTGTGGTCTTCCGTCAAAAGGATATCAGAAGGATTTTGATGAATCTTGATGCTAAGAAAGCTCCAGGTCCTGATGGTATTTCTCCACTTGTTCTCAAAACCTGTGCTCCTGAACTTACTCCTATTCTTTGCCGCCTTTTTTCACTTTCTTATTCCAAAGGTGTTTTTCCTTCTGCTTGGAAATTTGCTCATATCCAGCCAGTTCCTAAAAACGGTGACAAATCCCTCCCATCCAATTATCGTCCCATTGCAATTACTTCTATTCTTTCTAAAGTAATGGAGAAATCAATTAACCGCCAACTCTTAAACTACTTAGAAACCTTCTGTCTGATCAACGATTGCCAGTATTGATTCCGTCAGTGTTGATCCACTGGTGATATTCTGGCTTATGTTACCCATTTATGGACTAATTCAATGGAAAGGTTCAGTGAAACACAAGTAGTTGCTCTTGACATCTCAAAGGCTTTTGATCGTGTTTGGCATAAAGATCTTCTAAACAAGCTTCCATCTTATGGTTTGCCAACTGTTTTTAGTAATTGGTTATCAAGTATTCTCTCTGATCGCTCACTGAGGGTGATGGTAGATGGCTCTCTGTCTTCTAACTTCTCCACTAATGCTGGTGTCCCCCAAGGTTCAGTTCTTTCCCCCACTCTTTTCCTCATGTATATCAATGACCTTCTTCCATTGACTGGAAATCCTATCCATAGTTTTGCCGATGATAGCACATTGCATTCAACTTTCCATTTTGAGAAACCTTGTCCAGCTCAATCAGCTTCAAGTTCTCAAAAATCTGCTGCCAATTCCTTAAATGCCGATCTTCAGGTAATTCTCCAGTGGGGCAAAGACAACTTAGTTGATTTCAACCCTTCTAAAACTCAATCTTGTCTTATATCTTGCAAAAAGGATTCTTCTGCTCCTATGCTTATCTTTAGTGACACTCCGATTTCTAGGCAAAATGATATATCTCTTTTGGGGATTACCCTGACTTCTAATCTCTCTTGGCACAAGCACATTACAAATATTGCTTCCTCTGCATCTAAAAAACTTGGTTTTCTCTTTCGCTCTCGGCGTTACTTTTCTCCCAAACAGCTGCTCACTCTGTATAAATCGCAAATCCGCCCTGCCATGGAATATTGTTCCCACATCTGGGGTGGTGCCCCAAAACCTCGCTCAGGCTTCTTGATTCCATTCAGAAGAGGGCAGTTAGGTTAATTAATGATTCATCTCTAACAGAGTCTCTCCACTCTCTTTCTCATAGACGCACTGTTTCTGCTGCATGCCTCTTCTACAGATACTTCCATGGGCACTGTTCTTCTGAATTTGCTTCTATAATTCCCTCTCTCTCTTTCAAAACAGTCCGAACACGTGCTGCCACCAGCCAACATCCATTTACTGTCCAACTTCAAACCCACAGAACCAACTTTTCATCTTCCTCATTTATTCATTCAACTGCCGTTTTCTGGAACAACCTTCCTTCATACGTATTTCCTGAAAATTACAATCTAGAGAAGTTCAAGTCCAATATCAACAAATATTTTCTTTCGTCTTCTCAACCTCCAACCCAATCACGGTACTAAGTACTATAGGTTATAATACCTCTCGTGTTTGGGGTTCTCATAAAAAAAAAAAAAAAAAAAAGTAGAAGGTGGGCCAGAGCCCATTGGGAATACACCTTTATCTGCTCACTGCAGACCAGCGCGACTTTTCCGTATGTGGGACGGGTGGTCAGATAGTTTTTACCAGGTACCATTAAGTTGTAGAATGGTAATCCCTTTAGCTCTCTTAATTTGCGGAGCAGCACTAATTGCCTGAAGGCTAGAAATGCGAACATGGCGTACCGAGTTAATTCTCTCCTAATCTGTTCGCTATATGAAAATTTTCTCGCTCAACGGAAACTATTTTAAATGTAACTTCTAAGGGGGATTCAAAATAATTGAACAGGGGTCCGACTGAGTAATTTAGAATTATAAAAATGGTTATACAGTTTTATATAGGAAATATCTTAACAATAGACAGTGAAAAATGTAAATTAAGTTAAATAATTTTAAACTTATTTGAATAGTAGATAAACATGTGAAAAAAATTTACTGAATATTACAAATTTCAAAGTGCACTGCATCCAAATGTCACACATCACTGTTAATAAAGGTGCCAGTAGGCCGTACCATTGCATACCGTCACAAAAAAAGCACTGGTTATAATTAATTTTAAATAATTTTAGCATTAGCATTAGTAGAGGCATTTGATGCAAGAAAGCAAGCTTATGCAGCATCAGCCAAAAAAAAAAAAAAAAACCCACTTCCACTTCACCCCTCTGTTCGTTCAAAATACCTGTCCAGCTGAGCCTTAAACTTATTTAGGCTGTCAACCTCCACCACAAGGGATGGAAGTCTGTTCCACCAACCAACCACCCACTGGCTAAAGGCAAATTTCTGCACGTCTATCCTACATCTGTCTTTCCTCAATTTGAATTTATGCCCTCTCAGGTGATTTTTCTGAGCTAGAGGAAAAATCCCATCAGCATTGAGCATGCTTAAACCATTCAAGGCTTTATACACCTCTATCAGATCACCTCGCTGGTGCCTAGTCTCCAGACACTGTAATTTGCAAAACTTAAGCCTTTCTTCGTAAGAGCACCCCTTTGTTCCTTTCACTAATCTTGTTGCCCTTCTCTGTACTCGTTCCAGCAGCTCTACATCCTTCTTGAAATGAGGCCTCCAGACCTGTATACAGTACTCTAGGTGTGGCCTGACCATCGCCTTATACAATGGAATAATCACCTCCTTATCCCTGCTGGAAAAATTCCTGTATATCATTGACAATACTCCATGAGCTACTCTTGCAGCCCGTCTGCACTGCTCAGAGAACTTCATATCTGCCTGCACAACCACCCCCAAGTCCCTTTCATTCTCTACCACTGTCAGTGTAGTACCACAAAGTTGATACGTTGCTCTGGGGTTGCTGTTTCCCATGTGTAGTACTTTACATTTGTCAATGTTAAACTTCATTTGCCACCTCTCAGCCCATCTGCTCAACCTTTCCAGATCCTGTTGCAGCAGCATAGTGTCAGTAGTGTCCTTGACAACCCTGCCAACCTTTGTATCGTCTGCAAACTTGGACATTAAGCCCGATATACCCTCATCAATATCATTTATAATTCAGGAAACAATAATGGACCCAACACTGAGCCCTGAGGGACTCCACTAATAACATCAGTCCACGATGAGCAGTGTCCATTGATTACCACTCTCTGTCTTCTCCCCCTCAACCACCCCTTTGTGCATAGCAGCAATTTGCCTCCAATGTCACACTGCTCCAATTTGTGTAGCAGTCTTCCATGTGCAACAGTATCAAAAGCCTTTCTAAGATCCAAGTATATAATATCAAAGTTATTCCCTGCATCCAGTTCTTTTGTGACTGCATCATAGTATCCAATCAAGTTGGTCAGGCAAGACTTCCCCTTAACAAAACCATGCTGTGTCCGAGCTATAACTGAAGTCTTGTCTAAATGATCCTGCAGTGCTTCTTTAACCAGTGCCTCCATTAATTTTCCTGGAACAGAAGTTAAGCTCGCAGGTCTATAATTACTTGTGTCAGCCTTTGATCCTCCTTTGTGAATTGGGGTCACATTTGCACATTTCCAGTCTATGGGTACCTCCCCTGAGTCCAAGGAAGCTCTCATAATTATGGCTAAGGGTTTGCTTACTTCCTTTGCTGCCTCCTTTAATATAACTGGATAGATCCCATCCACCCCGGGTGCCTTTCTTGTGTTTATCTTCAACAGTTTCTCCTCCACTTTACTCCCCACTTAATTTGTTTTATGACTAATAATATTTTTGGGCAGAAAGCCTCAGAACATGTAAAATTCTAACTATGACATTAGTTAAGAGCATTTGCATGATTACTACATATTTGATTTTTTTAGAGAAACTTAAGTTTGTATATTGGCATCATTATTGCAACGTCTCATAATTTGAAATCCTTCACAAGGAGTTGCCCCTCCTTATATTTCAAATGAGTAATGCTTCCCATTAGAGAAGTCTACTGTTACTATTTTTGGTTGAGTACTACCGTTCGGACAACACTGTTCCGAAGGTATAAGGGGTAGCAGCCTAGTTATGACTTAATTATACAATATGAGAGATGCCAAAAGAAGCACACTTTTCTGATACTAATGATAGAGCAAAGGGGAAAAAAATCTTCTGCTCTGTTATTTGCTGGAAATTGTCGGTTCTGTTACGTTTGCTATTTGTGAGGATGTCACAAATTTACTTATTAATTACAAATATATTTACTCTTTTTTTTTTAATTAATTAAACTGCTATCATTATGAATAGTCTGATTAAAATATGCAGTGCTGAGCACAAACTGACAACCTGTTTTTTTTTTTTTTTTTTGTTCCCAACTGTCTTTCTCTAGACATATTCTCTCTCACTCTTGTCCTCCCTACCTCCCTGGCTTCTTTGTGTCGGTATCATGACAAGTTGTAATTTCATAATTGTATATCTGTACTGATTCCCACATATGAAGTAACCACAATGTTCCAAAACATATGGATTTCTTGTAATTTTCAGTTATTAATTAATTAAATTTCTAAATTATGTTTTTGCAATCCAGTATGGCATATTTTAATCTGATTAGCCATTCCTGTGAACATATGTCCATGAACCATCTCATTTGGGATTATTTTTTATATTCATAAATAATTATTAATATAGTGTAATTATTTATATTTAGTGTTCCAGAACAAACAAACAAAAAAATTAATGAGAAAAAGATATCTATAGCCATATATCTTTTTCTTCCTAATTAGGATATATGGGCTTCGAAAATCTTGGTGTGCAAAAATCAGTGTTCTCAACCACAGATTAAAAAATAAAATAAAAAATTACTTATTTTAAAGAAAATTAATACAAAGAATTCATATGTAGCTATGTTATAAAATACTAAATATTTGCAGCTATAAAAATTATAATGTGATATTATGAACTTTTTTTTTAGGTTTTTTATATAGCTATTAAGACTATTAATATGATAATTCAGAGTTAAGGTGAGCAGCAGTGCTAACCAGAAAAAAATAATGTTTTTTTTTAGATATACTGATATGTGGCTACATTGTAAATTTAAAAATGTGCAAAAGTCACCCATTGTGATCATATACCACAATTAAAAAAATAATAATAAAAGTGCCACAGTTATGTTCAGTTAAAAAAATTATATTGTTGTGAAATTTAATTGGGATCAAAAGTCTTAATTTTAAAAAAAAAAATGCTTTCCTCTGCTTTTTTTATGATAAAAATTACAAAATCACCAACTTTGCAAAAGTTAGTGGAGGTTGGCAGCTGTAATATACTGACTACTGATCATTTTGAATGTTCTTAGCAAGAGAATAGAAAGATTGATGAAGTAAATCTATTAACTGCGAATCATTTGAATCATATAGTTCTAGTGAAACAAATGATGTTCTATAATTGAACAGATTTATTATAACCTTTAAATTATTTCTGTCACTATTTGAAACTGACCAAAGGACAGCAGACAATTGTAGATATGATTTATTAAATATGTTTAAATTAGAGCTTTATATACTGGCTCAATAGAATCTTTTGACAGGCCATAATAATTTAAGCACTCTCTACTGTAGGGTATCTAGTCCAAACTCCTCACACCATTTAGGAGGATAAGATATACTTGTACATGCTTGGTTACAGATGTAGCATAGATATTTTATGGCAGCTTTTTGTACTTTTTCAATCCCTAGAATCTGGTAGCCCTTTTGCGGTTTCTGAAGCGTATTAATCTTGAGAACACTCACTCACTCACTTAAAATAACACAAAGATTTTTCAGGTTTCCTAAAGGCAGAGTTAGTTTCTTTAGTAGAAGAAATGACCCGTATCTTTATTGTAGTAGTCATTACAAAGATGAGGTGTATTGTTTTGAAATTTATAATTAAATCTTTTTTATTTTGTTTTTGTGTATATTAAGGTGAGTGTATTACCTTGCTTTTCTGAACTTTGATTCACTGTCCATTATTTTTCCAGCCAAAACAATATTATCTGTAGTATATCATTAAGAAGCTGACAGTCATAAACAGAGGAAATGGAGTTATAGATATCAATATCATATATGAAACTATTAATAACTGAATTTTTATTCTCTAGGCAAGTCATTTAGATATATCAAGACCAGAAGTGGGCCAGTAAAAAAGCCTGGGACACTCACTTCTGTTGTAAAATTATGACAGTTACCCTAAATTGAACAATCATGGATCTGTTGTCAACGTAACTAGAAGGCCAAACAAGGGCATGTCTTCTTTCAGTTCATAAGATTGTACCTTAATTATTAACCATCTCTGATATACAGAATCAAATACCTCATTGACGTCTAGAGAAGGTGTCTGGCTGAAACTCCTGCTCAGAGACCACATTATGCCCTCCTTATTGTGCATCACATTTTTTAATAGTAGATCTATTCCTAACAAAGTCATGCTATATTGAGATAAATTAAGTTTATAAAATTAAAGATGGTTTAGAGTAAGTTTCAATTATTTTAGTTAGTGAGTTTAATTTAAGAATAGGTCTCTAGTTACCCACCATGGATGGATCACTTTTCTTAAATATAGGAGAAACAAAAATGCTTTCAGACAAATAGGATGGATTCCAGAATTAAAATATTTTTGAATAATATGAGTCAAAAGCATGGGAGTACACCTTTCCCAAAATAAGTGTTATCGCATTGAGTCTTGCCAGATTCTAGAAACTCATTGCTAATCACAGGGCCAGCTTTAGGGTAAGGCCGAGTAGGCAATCGCCTAGGGGCACCATTGCCTACTCATTAATTTTACCTTGTTAAAACCAATCATTCTAAAAAATTTAAATGTTTGTATTGGCAGGTGGGAGGGAGTGCCATCAGTCAATGTTGACTAGTGGTGCCATATACCCTTGAGCCAGCCGTGGCTAATCATCTGGCAGTTGTCTTTTGACAGACTTTTGTCTGTCAAAATATCCTCACAATGGAGTAGGATCTTAACATTCTGTCATCGTTTTTCTTATGTAAAGTTTCATACAGAAATAGGAATATCATTTAATATTTTTAAATATTTGGTTCATGTGATTATAACCTTTAAATAAATTGGTCCCATGTTATTAGTAATAACTTGCACTTTAATATAAAATTATTTAAATAATAATTTTAATATTTAAATTATTAAAATTCTGTCCATATATTCATATCAGTTCTTATGGCAACAAAAAATTCTGGCTTATATAAGTTTAAAATAATGCATTAGGGCAATAAATATTGAGGAAATTAAGAAAAAAAAAAAGAGATCAGATCAAGATAATTGTTATATCTAGCAGGAAAGGCCCTTCTAGATATAAATTCCAAATGTATTCTCTGTGACAGTGTGGTGGTTTCAATACTTATCACTTGTTTGGAAAGGTCTGGGTTCAAATCACTTCAAAGAAGGAGGAATTCTTAAAGGCCTCTTCAGGCGAGGCTGTAGTTAGCTGATCTCAGATGGAGGGAGTAATGATTTTACCCACATGTTATTCAAGAGTTTTTTTTTTTTTTTTTAATTCTGCACAATGCTAAATTACTATTATAGATAACAATAAGGATGAGGACAAATTCTGAAATATACTTCTCAGTGTTTATGAGCTTCAATTGGAATCAAGCTTTCTTGCCAAAACCATATCAAAATCACCTAGAATGATTATATTACATTGTCCTGATTTGTCATCACAGTTCTGTCAATAGTTTTTCCAAAATTAGGCAATGTAGGTGGTAGATGACTTTCATCAACCGGTGAAATACCACCACTTTGCTTATTGGAGGCTTGAAGTGGTGAAACCCATGTTTACTCTCTAGAGCAAAGTTTCCGGCATCCCCCCCCCATACTTCTCCTTCAACCCATGCACGGTACTAAGTACTATAGGTTTTGATACCTTTCGTGTTTGGGGTTTTCATAAAAAAATAAAAAAATAAAAAATAAGGTATTATCTCCAAGAGGTGGAAGTCATACCAATAAAATTTTATATTTATAAGGATTATAAATGTGGCAATATTCATTGTAATGTTGCTGTATTACACTGATCTGCATTTTAAGAAAAGTTCTCTGATAACTATTCTGAAATACATTTTTAATAGAAATTTTGAAAGTTACTTTATCACATCAGAATTTTTTAAAAATTAAAAAAAAAAAAATGGTGGAGGTGCTGCTACAACAGTGTAACATTTTAGTGAAATATATAAAATGTTGTTTGATTACAGTCATTTTGTTTGTTGCAAAGCAAAGGTATTGCATCAGATAACGTTTCTATAAATATGGCATTGGAAGGGTATACTCGCTCATTAGTATCCTGTTTTGCGGAGGTGTAAGCATGGCTCCATATGTTCAGTTGACACCAAGAAAAAAAAGTGTAGCTGTTGCTCTGTCCCAGGAAGGGCTTTCTATGCATGCTATTGCTGATAAAATAGGCTGCCACCAGTCAACAGTATCCTGGATGCTGAAATTAAAGCATGAAACCAATGATGTGAAGAGAAGACTTGGATCAGGCAGTAAGAGAATGCTACGCCTTCCCAAGATCGATATTTGAAATGTCTATGCCTTCGTAGTTGCCATGCTAGTGCTCCTGATCTAAAATTGGACTTTGAAATGGCTTCTGGTGTTGAAACAAGTGCGTGAACAATCCAAAGACTGCTTTCAGAATGTGGTTTACATGCTATCGGCCCAAGAAGAAACCTTTGTTGACCCAACAAATGAGGAAGAAGCGACTTGCTTGGGCTAAAACGCATGTTTCATGGACAAAAGAGCAATGGGACACCGACATCTTTTCTGATGAATCGAAATTTAACTTGCATGCCTCGGATGGGAAGCGATATGTCAGAAGACGAAAATCCCTGACTGCATAACACTAACTGTAAAGTTCCCTGTCGGTCAGACATTATTGAGTTCATGTTGTGTAAACAGCTCTGGTCCAGAGTTGTGAATTTCTTTGCCACAACAGTTTATATCATCCTCTGGATAGTATAAACTATTGACATGACATGACAAGGCCTGCAAATCAGGTAGATATATATATATATATATATATATATATATATATATATAAACCTGCAAAATGTTCCTTCTGCATTCAGTTGTTTTCTGGTGCAGACATAATAACTAGTACTGCTTCTAACACCATTTTTCACATTCTCTGTCTGTGATAATGGCAACTCGTGGTTGTGCAAATAATCCAAATATATTTTGTTACATTTGCAGTAACTACCGTATTTCCCCATGTATAAGACACACCTTAATTTTGGGGCCCGAAATTTGAAAAAATGTATTACATAAAATTATTGAACTCAAGTTTTATTCATCATAAAATTCATACAACTCCTCATAACTTGAATTCAGCACTGTACGAAAATCTTTTCTGAGCCATTTCTGGGCAGAACGTGGCAAAGTTAACCTAATATACCGGTAACAAGTGCGAAACAATGAGCGCAAAGACAACAAGCGCGAAAAAGCGGGAAATGCAAGTAAGAAAATCTACAACCACTGTATAAGACGCACCCAGTTTTTAGACCCCAATTTTTTCGAAAAAAAAAAGGTGTGTCTTATACATGGGGAAATACGGTACATTGTGGTGAAACAAATTCAGGATATAACATCATTTATGAAAAATGAATGTGCAGTTATAACATGAACAAGCAGAGTATGATATGCCCCAACAACATTATTTCAGCTCTAAGGCCAGTACCCCATGGACTTGAACTACTATATTAATATAAACATATGTGCCTGTTATTCACAAAGGAATGTAGTTATACTACTATGAGAATGAACTCAAGGTTACCACCAGACTCAATCTACTTTAGGAGTAAAGGAGTGATATGGTGATTATGGTACTTTGATTTTTTGATTACCTTTGTTAAAAATTAAGATATTATATTAATTTTAGACAAAGTATATGAATTATATATGTAGATACATTATGAATAATGTATAAAATCAGTTCTTTTCCTATTTCAATCTTGGTCTCTAACTGAAACTTAATATCAATATATGCATTCCCCCCCCCACCACCCACTTCAATAATCCCTTGACTTCTTAAATAGACTCTATATTGTGGTAACCTTCAGTTTATTTTTGTGATGGTAGTACTATAATATGCATATATCTAAGAAAACAATTCTTACTTTTTTGTAAAAAAAAAGTTGCATGAGATAAGTAAAAATGGTTTGGTTTTTAGAATTAGCACCAATAGTACATCCAGAAATACTATGAATTTTGGAAACATCAAAATCAGTGCAGACTATTATTATCATTTACATATTTCTGATAATTATCAGAAATGTGTAAATGCTATTTTACACATTTCTGATAGCATACAATGCTATTTTAAAATAGCACTACAAGCTGTTTTTATAAATTAAGATCATTAGGATTACCCTCCCGTTTTTTCATCAGCCCATTTGTAATCACAGAATATCATGTGCCAAATGTTGAAAGACCAACAGCCAGTAATAACATTTTTCTCATTCATTGAAGCTGTCCTACTCACTAATAATGGTTGTGAGCTTGTAAAAAATTAATTATAATAACTATTTCCAAGAGGAACTATAAAGAATATTCTGTTATAATTAATATATAACTCATACTTTTGTAAAACACAGTAAATTGAGCGAAATCCTTTAGAACAACTTATTGTAAATATTCTAATGGAGGTTTTAAGAACCTTTATTTAAATAGTTTGTTTATTTTTTTTAATTTAGTTTATTTATATTTTTATTTATTCTATTCCATCAGAGTATTGCAGTGGCAGCTTAATTTTACATATTCTTAAATCTCTATTAATTTCAGGAATATCTTAGAGTCACTATATTGTGTGACTTCTGAGCTTATGATTTCTTTCAGTATCATCTTGTGGTCTGTCAAAACCCTTTACTAAGCATGGTCATTTGCCATTCTGTTATTGACTTATTGCCTTGATCCCCCTTTCCCTTATTTTTAGAAGATTGTGGACTCCCCCCCAACCCCAACAGAGGGTGGTACCCTCTGTTGGGGGGGGGAGAGTCCACAATCTTCCTGAACTAGGGTGGAAATGGGATGTTTCTCTTAAAGCTCCTATATGTTCTTCCAGGATCCATGCACCAGTCATTATTTCTTAAATTAATAGTATATTTAACTGTTTAGCTGAAGTTATCTTCTTTACTTTCATTTATTAATACATATTGCAGTCTTTTCTCTAGCTGTAGTCAAATTTTGACTTGGGTACACAGAGTAGTGTAAAATATGTAGATTCATAATTCCTATGTATATTCTCCCTTTGTATACATATTATAGTGTTTTTATTTTACTGTTAAATATTTATGACTTATAGTGAGAAGACAGTATACAGGTTCCATTTACATTATTATGATCACCTACCCAGAGTCCAGAATATGCACCTTTCGCAGCATACACCGCAGCCAGCCACCATGGGAGGGACTCGATAAGGCCACGGAAGGTTGCTGTGGTTATCTGGGACCATGCAGACCGCAGTGCACTCCAGAGTTCCTGTAGGTTCCTTGGTGTACGGGTGGATCCTACACCAACAACTTAGTGTAGGATCCATTCGTCTGATGTGTCAATTGAGGTTGTCCCATAGATTTTCAATTGGGTTAAGATCCGAGAAATTCGGTGGCCAAGGGGAGTAGCTTGAAGTCTTTATCGTGCTCCTCAAACCACTCACGGACAATTCTGGCGACATGGCACGGCATATTATCTTGCTGATAGATACCTTTGCCCTCAGGGAACATGGTCAACATCTATGTGTGTACCTGATCGGTGATCGATAGGTAACCATTTGCATTCAGAGTGCCCTCCAGATGTATCAGCGGAGCCAAGCCATACCATGAAAACATTCCCCAGACCATAACGGCGCCTCACTAGCCTGCCTTCTGCCAACAATCGTGTCTGTTCTCGTAGGTTTCACACCTAATATGCCACTGTCCATCCACTTGGTGGAGCAGAAACCGTGACTCATCGGAGAAGGCCATCCATTGCCACTTGGCCAGGGTCCAGTATCAGTATTGCTGCGCAAACTGGCGCCTCCATAGCCAGGTGGGCAGGAGCAACAGTGCATAGCACACGCTTCTTGATTAGACCGGGGTTCGAGCCCGTGACCACCAAATACGGAATATGCGGAAATGTCACGGAATGACTACCGCATATCCCCCCGGAGCAATATGGCCTTAGTTGCTAATGCTCCTAAAAATCAAATAATAACAACAACAACTGTGCAAACTGACAGCATTGTTTGCTTGGTGACAGCACCCATGCTGTCACCAAGCATCTGCTCTGGAGCTCAATGCGCAACAGGGTTTGCTGCACTGTTGTGTTGGAGACCTTTCTGGTGGCCCCACGGTTTATTTGGACGGCCAGTTGAGCAACAGTAGCACGCCGATAAGCCTGACCAACCGTTTCAGCCAACGTTTACCTCTTCTGGGATCAATGGCACATGGCGTTCCACAATTGCCACCTCGGGTCGTCAAAACTGTCCCATTTGTCCAGTCTTGATACACTTTCACCACTGCAGCACGTGAGCATTTCACAGTCTGCTGTTTCGGAAATTGCTGGCACCCCTGACCCAATGGCTGATGATGATGCCTTTTTCCAGGTCTGATAAGTCGCATGCTTTGCCCATGACAGAGGCTGTTACTGTGTTCATGGATGCTCAACATCAAGCCTTATATGCTTGCGGTGTGTGAACTTGACACGTGTGCTGTATGATTTGCTAGGCATGTGTGATGTCTGCATTGGGGAGGGTGGTCGTAATATTGTGACTGGACCCTGTATGTCAATACATACAAAACCAAAACAAATTAGTGTTAAAAAATGTTGTCTACTATGGAACTTCTGTATTCATGGGTGCTGTGCAGAGAACTGGATCACTAGGATATGTCACACCCAGTGTAAATAATAATAATGGCCCCGGTTGTATATTATAAACAATCTCACTTTTCGTCATGTAAACCACTCATGACTTTCAGGCATGATGTTCCTTCTTGGTAAATGAGCATGCTGTTTATATTTACAGTATTCTTAATATAGATACCTTTTCTATACCTTATTATCCTGGTATAAGCTTATTTAAGGGATGCTCAGTATGTTACATATAATGTATTTAGTTATTGTTGGGGGGGGGGGGGGTGATTACATTGGAAGAAATACTGCTAGATACTCAAAACTTCTGGGGAGCACAGGTCTGTTAGACATCCTTAGAATAGTTTTTTTTTTTTTTTTTTTTTTAATGTCATTCTTTAAGGTTTATTGATGTAACAAAAAATTTCAAATAAGTAGACATTATTAGAAATTTCATTTAAAAGGAGAGATAATAGGAAAACTGTACTATAGCATGTGAAGCAAAAATGCAATACTGCAATAAAAAAGACACACACTCATTGTACCCCCCTTCTCTTATAATGGGCACACCCCTTTATTTTGATAGCTAAGCCACGTTTCTCCTTGCCCTGTTAGCAGGAGCTCTGACTAAAAAACATTTGTGGTTCTGAACATTCCTACATTGAAGGTTCATTTTCAAAACTTTTCCCAGCTCTTCATTATTATATATAGAAATGCAAGGTTCTATAGTCTTTTATTTCACAATAGCTTTCAGAAGTATTGTGATCTTTGGTTTATTTATTAATAATTTGAAACATAACTTAATTAGTGAGCAAAAGGAAACCGAAATGCAAAATGTTGGCATACATATGTTAGAAAAAATTATTGAATATTGTGGTTTAGTAACATGCCATGTTTTTCAAATTATAAGACATATATTTTTTTCTCCTCCTAGAAACAGTTTTACTAAAATTTCCCTGCATCTTATGGTTCAAAGGTGTAAGATGCATACAGTGATGTTTTTATCTCTCACCACAACTAGAGAAAGTAGATCAAAATGTTGCTGGCCGTCTGTAAACACTATCTTTTAGTGCACATATGGGCAACCCCCGGGCCGTATCCCTTTCAGCGATACGGATCGTAATCTATTTCGACGAAGTTTGTCTGATTCATGGTGGAAGAAAACATGATGTGTTCTACTAACTCAGATTAAGCTGACGTCATATGACTTGTGCAAAACACACCATTTTTTCTCCCACCAAGGTCTCTTTCTCACTTTGACTAGCGGCGTGTGTGAACATGTTACAACATCTCAGTTCGATGCCTGCATTGATGTTGTGTTCTGTTCGGTGCCTGCGTTGATGTTGTGTTCAGTTCAGTCCCTGCAGTGTAGAAGGCAGTTCGTTTGACAGTTCTGAATATTGCTTATAAATTTGGGACAATGTCAGGGGTTATGTCAAAAAAAAGTTCAAATTGGATGCAGAGAATCGTCAATTTCAAGACAACTGGATGGAGGATTATTATTTTATTCTGAATAAAAGATTTCCTGTATGTTTGCTGTGCAAGGAATCTGTATCTGTCAACAAAGAATACAACTTGAAGAGACACTTTACTTCGAGACATGTGGATCACCAAAAAATTGATGGGCAACTATAAAAAGATGAAATACAGAAGTTGAAGAAGAACTTGGATACCCACCAGCAAATGTTCAACAAGCAAAGAACGCAGCACCACAGCATTGTCAAAGCCAGCTTTTTGTTAAGCAAAAAAATCGCTAAGCATTCCAAGTCATTTGGTGAAGGAGAATTTATCAAAGAATGTCTGCTGGATGTTGCAAATATAATATGTCCTGAAAAGAAAAAAGACTTCGAGAATATTCATTTGTCGAGACGTACTGTTGTCCGACAGATAGAAATTATGGCTGATAATATCAAAAAAAGTTTAAAAGAGAAGATTGTTATATTGAAAGCATTTACAATTGCTTTGCATGACAGCACCGATGCCTTCGATACAGCATAACTAGCAATATTTCTTTGAGGAGTTGATGCGGATTTCAACATCACAGAAGAATTATTGGTGCTTCAACCGTTAAAAGGAACAACTACCGGTGAAGATATATTTGAAACAGTCAACACAGTCTTCTAGAGATTTGGGCTTAAATGGAGTTCACTATCTGGCATATGCACTGATGGAGCCCCTGCAATGGTTGGTGCACGGAAGGGATTTATTGGAATAGTTCATGAAAGAGCAATAGAAATACAGATCCACCGGCAAAATTTAACAAATTTTCACTTCATTATCCACCAACAAAATCTGTGTGCAAAATTGATTAAATTCACAGATGGTACAGAAGTTGTAGTAGCCAGTATTAACTTTATTAAGTCACGTGCACTTAATCACTGCCAATTTAAAGAGTATTTGGCAGACCTATTTTCAGATTATGAAGATGTTTCTTATTATTGTGAAGTGAGGTGGTCGAGTAAAGGTAAAATGTTAAAACGATTTTATGATCTGAGACAAGACACTGCTGATTTTATGGACATAAAAGGAAACACAATTAACCAAGTAAAAGTGGTTGTGTGATTTAGCATTTCTTGTAGATGTCACTGGATACCTAACCGAACTGAATCTCAAATTGCAAAAACAAGGACAATTGGTTCACGAACTGCATGTACATGTCAAAGCCTTTTGTAATAAACTAAGATTGTTGGAAAGTCAGATAAGAGCTAAAAATTGTTATAATTTTCCTACTCTAGCAACTCATAAAAATATTCCTTATAATTGTTATGGAGAAGAACTGAAGGCACTAATAGAACAATTTGATACAAGGTTTGCCGACTTCCAAAACAAAGACTCCACATTCGCTATATTTGCTCGTCTGATGGATGCTGATGTAAATAATGTGCCAGAAAACTTGCAGATGGAACTTATTAAGCTTCAGGCGGATTTAGTGCTAAAATCACAATTTAACAACATTGCTTTGATGGATTTTTATAAATTTTATTTGGTGGGAGAAAAATATACAAATTTACGTGCCTTTTCAAGAAAAATCATTTGTCTTTTCGGCAGCACATATGTGTGAACAGTTTTTTTTCGAGGATGAAATACAATAAATCAAAAATTCGGACAAGAATAATGGAGGAAAACCTCGAAAATTCTATGTGATTATCCTTAAGTAATATTAACATCATTGTTGATAGTCTCGTAGTTCAAGTACAAGGCCAATCTTCACATTAAATTGTTATGTCATTCATTATATTATAAAATTTATGTAGAGCTTTATACCAAAGCATTATATTATCAATAAATGAAATATGAAGTAGCAACTTGTTTTAATTCATTTAATATTAATTTATTTTATTTAATAATTTGGTCCGGCCCTTGACTTGGAGACAGAATGATAATTTGACCTCCGAACTAGGAAAGGTTGCCCATGCCTGTTTTAGTGTGAATAGAGACAACAAAAAGGTTAGTCTAAATTGAACATGGAATTACTATAATTCCAGAAGCCTACTGCAGCCTTTGGACATCTCAATCATCAAACCCTTTATAGCATTCATATATGGTTCTGCCACATGAATGATGTAAAGAGTTTGTTGATTAAATGGATGGAGGCACCAGCTCATGATTCGACACCAACAGGATAAATGAGTGAAAAATTCATAGCAGTTAGTGAAACATCAGAGAGTGGCTATCTTTCAAGAAATGTAAAATCAGCAGTGCTCGTGATGATACTGAGATGAGACACTCTTCAAAGAAAAAAGTTCATTACATTCGTAATGATGAGCATAAGTGGTGAGAAGTTTTTGGAATTCTATGATTAAGTACTTCGTTCTGTACTGGCATTTTGTATAATAAGCACTTTTGAAATAAGCACTATTTCAAACATGTACAATAAAGTATTTTTCCCCAAAATTTGCCTTCTAGAACATGGGTGTAACTTATCTGGAAAAAAGGTACTTATAATTTTACTTATTATTACACCATATGGACTGTTACATATTAATAGTCCAGTGATTATATTGGAAGCACTGTATTTTCAGGAGCAATATCTGTCTTTTTGTTTGATGGGGGGGAAAATCATGTATAGTGGTATCTGCACATGTGCACAGGTATGTAGACATTTTAAAGCACTAAATGAACATTCAATACTACAGCTAATTACTGAGGCAGTGAGTGAAATTTGTATAACTTTTTTAAGTTAGAAATGTTGGGGTGGTGTTCAAAAGCTTGTACATTATTTCCATGGAGATGCTTTCTTCACATTTCTTTTTGTGGGAAATATAGTTAATAGCAATGCGCACCTCTTTAACTGTCAACTCTTTTTTTTTTTTTTTTTTTAGTGCTTAGAAATTGATTTGGATTGTAGAGGAAGAAGATGTGTTATGAGGTAGTGGACTACAAGCCTGAATTCCCCTTGCAAATCCTGTTTGATATTAGAGAACCACCATTCTCCAGCAATCAGACCAGAGAATAGAATGATGGGCTAAGGTAAAGAAAGCCAACACGAGAAACGTTAGATAACTTACACAGAAAATTAGTTTCCCCACACCGTACTCTAGCGCTGCTCTCTCGGTAAACAGATGGTAGGTGTTATCGGTCTGGAGCCGAAATCAAGAAATATATATTTATTGACAGGTAGGCGTGGCAAACGATGAAACGACTGGTGGTGGGCGCGACAGATGACAAGCTACTGTGTAGTCATTGGTTGGCATTATAATGTGTATTTATGAGTAAAGAATGGTGCATAATAGTTTTGTGATGAACGGTAAACAGGTAATAGTAGTGCTGAATCTTTTAAAGATGAAAGAAATTTGTAAGGAAAATGAAACATTGGTTGATTTTTTTGATGAAAACTAAATTAATAAAAGTTTCATTCTGTTCATTTTTATATTCTTCGTTATGTTTTTTTCTCATTATTAAAAGCAGATTTTAGGAGTTTATGAGTGTTTTTACCATGTTGTTGATTTAGGTTTGGTTACGAAAAAAGGAAAAGGTTTCTTTATATTTCATGACCTAACTTAAACGTTAGGTTAGGAAATAATAGGAAAAGAAAGAAAGATTCTTTATATATATATATATATATATATATATGTATATTTTAATTAATATGATAAATAAAAGTAAAGATGGCAGTTCGAAACTCCGGAAAGCTTAAAAAATTACATGAAAACGTTAAAAGAAAGTTACGATAGCCTACATCAGATAAAGGCGGGAAAAATTTACTAAACATAGAAATATAAAATTTACTAAACATATATATATATATATATATATATATATATATATATAAACTATATATATATATATATATATATATATATATATATATTCACTATATATATATATATATATATATATATATATATTCACTATATATATATATATATATATATATAGTGAATAGCTGTTGAGGTGTTGATTGATTATGATATGTGTGTATCTGCACGAGTATTTTTAAAAATAAAAGTATAGTAATAAAAAATTAATATTTTGTTTATAAACAATTTATGCACTAGTCCACCCATGATTATAAAGAAAACAAAGGTTAGGTCATCCCCTCCATTTCGGGAGGGGTTCAAGCTCCCATGGGATTCAAGTGGAGGTAACCTGACCTTTTTTCACCCTTAGGGCATATTATTGAACAAGAAAATAAAAATAGTTATAAAATTTTTTTTATTTTTTTATGAATGTATTTCTAAATATGACTGTGATTCTAAAGAAAAAAGGTTAAGTTACCCCCTCTACTTCGGGAGGGGGGTTCAAACTCCCATGGGATTCAAGTGGAGGTAACCTGGCCTTTTTTAACCATTATGGAAAGCGTTCATTAGGGCAAATTACCATTAGTGCTTCTGAATGATACTAAACCGATGTTATCATGTGTTGTGTTTGCACACCAATTAGCACATCGTTTGCCACGCCTACCTGTCAATCAGTATATCGTTCTCGACTTTGCTCCAGACCAATAACACTTACCGTCTGTTTACTGAGCAAGCAGCACTAGTGTTGTATCGGGAAACTAATTTTCCCTGTAAGTTATCTGGCGTTTCTTGTCGTTCTCGTGTTGGCTTTCTTTACCTTCGCCGAACAATGTTCCCTTCAGACTATTATGGAGTAGTAAGATTTTCTTGTGCACCCTGAGAAATCTCAGAATTTGCCATGAATTTCACCCCCCCCCCCCGGTGCCTGGTTCCTAGACATTTTTGATATAGAAAATCATTGCTTTTTTTCATATATTTGATGTGCCTTTTCTTTTTTTGTGTACTTTAATGTGCTTCTCACAATATATATTGCTGTGTTCTTGCCAATAAAGGTTTTCTTTATGGAGACAGTCCTCTATTGTGCTAAAACCGAATGGACATTAACAGGGAGTACACTATAGTAAATTTTCACAGCCTTGCTAGGAGTCCTAGGGCTATTATAGGCTTAATTTCTGAAGTGCAATTTCAAACAGCTAAGTAAGTTTATCAGTGCATTCACTGAACTTACCTGGCAAGACCAGTCGGTATGTTCTGTGAATACCTGAAGGCTGTACCAATTCACTTTGTTTTAGACTTCAGTTTAATATTAGTATTATTGACAAATGATGCTAGAAAGCAAGCTTATACGGCATCAGCCAAAAAAAAAGACAAGATCTCCACTTCCACTTAACGAATCCATGCTGTGACTGAAGTAACTGCACTCCTGTCTAGGTGGACCGCATCACTTCTTTAACCAGTGACTCCATTATTTTCCTTGAAACAGAAGTTAGCTAACAGGTCTGTAATTATTGGGGATACATTTGCACATTTACACAATCTTCCCAACTCACAGGGACCTCCATTGAATCCAAAAATTTTCTCATAATTATGGCTTATTTCTGCCTCCATTAATATAATTGGATAGGTACTATCCATCCCAGGTGCCTTTCTTACAGTTAACTTCAGCAATTTCTCTTCCACTTCCCTCTATGGCAGAGAAGAAAAATGCATGGGATACTTACAAATTAACACATGACACAGAAGCCTATGATAGATACAAGTTGATATGCAACCAAGTTACAAAGGAGGTTAGGCAGGCGAAGGCAGATTACGAGAAATCCTTGGCAAGGGATGCAAAGAAAAACAGCAAAGAGTTCTTTACTTATGTAAACTCTAGAAGGAAGGGGATGAATCAGATTGGTCCACTTGATATTGATGGGTCAACTGTTGATGACCCTGCTCAGGTAGCTAACAAACTAAATGAATATTTTGCATCGACATTCACACATGATGAGTTATTCAGCGAGGGGAATGCCAGAGGTGTATTCAACCCTAGCAGTACCCTACAGAATCTTGAAATAACTGGGAGTAAAGTGGAGGAGAAACTGTTGAAGATAAACACAAGAAAGGCACCCGGGGTGGATGGGATCTATCCAGTTATATTAAAGGAGGCAGCAAAGGAAGTAAGCAAACCCTTAGCCATAATTATGAGAGCTTCCTTGGACTCAGGGGAGGTACCCATAGACTGGAAATGTGCAAATGTGACCCCAATTCACAAAGGAGGATCAAAGGCTGACACAAGTAATTATAGACCTGTGAGCTTAACTTCTGTTCCAGGAAAATTAATGGAGGCACTGGTTAAAGAAGCACTGCAGGATCATTAGACAAGACTTCAGTTATAGCTCGGACACAGCATGGTTTTGTTAAGGGGAAGTCTTGCCTGACCAATTTGATTGGATATTATGATGCAGTCACAAAAGAACTGGATGCAGGGAATAGCTTTGATATTATATACTTGGATCTTAGAAAGGCTTTTGATACTGTTGCACATGGAAGACTGCTACACAAATTGGAGCAGTGTGACATTGGAGGCAAATTGCTGCTATGGATAAAGGGGTGGTTGAGGGGTAGAAGACAGAGAGTGGTAATCAATGGACACTGCTCATCGTGGACTAATGTTATTAGTGGAGTCCCTCAGGGCTCAGTGTTGGGTCCATTATTGTTTTCTGTATTTATAAATGATATTGATGATGGTATATAAATCTTAATGTCCAAGTTTGCAGACGATACAAAGGTTGGCAGGGTTGTCAAGGACACTACTGACACTATGCTGCTGCAACAGGATCTGGAAAGGTTGAGCAGATGGGCTGAGAGGTGGCAAATGAAGTTTAACATTGACAAATGTAAAGTACTACACATGGGAAACAGCAACCCCAGAGCAACGTATCAACTCTGTGGTACTACACTGACAGTGGTAGAGAATGAAAGGGACTTGGGGGTGGTTGTGCAGGCAGATATGAAGTTCTCTGAGCAGTGCAGATGGGCTGCAAGAGTAGCTCATGGAGTATTGTCAATGATATACAGGAATTTTTCCAGCAGGGATAAGGAGGTGATTATTCCTTGTATAAGGCAATGGTCAGGCCACACCTAGAGTACTGTATACAGGTCTGGAGGCCTCATTTCAAGAAGGATGTAGAGCTGCTGGAACGAGTACAGAGAAGGGCAACAAGATTAGTGAATGGAACAAAGGGGCTCTTACGAAGAAAGGCTTAAGTTTTGCAAATTACAGTGTCTGGAGACTAGGCACCAGCGAGGTGATCTGATAGAGGTGTATAAAGCCTTGAATGGTTTGAGCATGCTCAATGCTGATGGGATTCTTCCTCTAGCTCAGAATAATCACCTGAGAGGGCATAAATTCAAATTGAGGAAAGACAGATGTAGGATAGACGTGCGGAAATTTGCCTTTAGCCAGCGGGTGGTTGGTTGGTGGAACAGACTTCCATCCCTTGTAGTGGAGGTTGATAGCCTAAATAAGTTTAAGGCTCAGCTGGACAGGTATTTTGAACGAACAGAGGGGTGAAGTGGAAGTGGGTTTTTTTTTTTTTTTTTTTTGGCTGATGCTGCATAAGCTTGCTTTCTTGCATCAAATGCCTCTACTAATGCTAATGCTCTGTTATTACAAAATCATTTAGCTCCTTGTTAGAGTTTTGGTTAACTCCTGGCCTCCACTTCCCTACAGAATTCCTCGTGTGTGAATTTTCAATTTCTAGGAAATCTCCTCTGTTTTCACTTAATTTGGATATATTGTGGCCCTTTAAATGGCTTTTTTTTTTTTTTTTATCAAGACATTGGATTATAGGAGCATTGCAGCATCTGATCTAAATTACTTCCTGTAGCTGGTCTATTACATTACTGAGCACCTTGTCCTCTTTGAAAGCCACTCAAGCCACAGTGCTTGCCTTATGACTTGCTGCTCTGTCATGCTCCCTGAACTAATCAAATGCCCTTTTCCAGTTTTTTAAGTCATTCACCAATGCATCCTTGCTGCTTCTGGTTTGTTCTGGCTAGACTATTTATATGAGAAACTAAAATTTGAATTCTCTGGATAGTATTCCAACCAACCTTTTTTGAACCAGTTATATTGAAAAGAATGTTTCTTCCATCCAAACTAGTCATATGCATAATGTGCCAACTTAGGCTGCACCAGATGACTGAAGATCCCCACCCCAAATATTTCTTTGAAGTCCCAACAGACTGTAAAGTACTGTCTTATATCCATACTGTAAGAGAACTCAGTAATAAATTACAACAGAATTATGATATATTATAATCTCTAAAATTTAGCGCCCTTAGAGATTGAGAGGTAACAGATTTTAAAATGTTCCTGATTTTAGAGAGGTTAACCTAGTGGTTTGAACAGTTTTAGAGGAGCACATTTCAGTGAAATGTTATACACTAACAATTGAACTTATTTACATCTGTGAACATTTATAATGACTAGTAAAGTGTAGTACTGTATAAACAAATGACAATAAACAGTCACAAAAAATGCAAATAAGTAATAATAGTAATAGTTAAATAAAACTACCTATTTGATTCCTTCCTCATATAGTTATCTATTCATTTGATCTCTGAATTTCCCTAGGCTGTTAGCCTCAACTACCCATAGAAATAACTTATTCCAGTAATTAGACTAAGGCGCATTTAGGGCTAGAGCCTCAAGCTGCGAACAAATTTAGACTATGTATATAAAGTGCTTAGCATCATAATACACAGCCATTTCTGAATAAACAGAAAATTTTTAAGGTGGCATCGTTTTAGGTTATATCTCATATTGTGAATGCCTTCACAACGAGTTGCCATGATATTGCACTACTTCGAATATGCTAAGCACTTTATATACATAGTCTAAATTTGTTCGCAGCTTGAGGCTCTAGCCCTAAATGCGCCTTAGTCTAAATACATCATACACCATCAGGCATCTCTCATATTGTGGAGTTATACTTCATAACTGTTTTTGCCATCATTGCATCACTTGGGTACCTACCCACTCACTGACGAAGGGCCAAATAGCCCTGAAACAGTGCTGTCTGGGTGGTGGTACCTATCTGAGAATAAGTAACATTAGTCTTCTCCTTAGGTGAAGCGTTACTTATTCGAAGTAGTGCAATATCATGGCAACTCGTTGTGAAGGCATTCACAATATGAGATATAACCTAAAACGATGCCACCTTAAAAATTTTCTGTTTATTCAGAAATGGCTGTGTACAGTAATACCCCGACTTACGCTACCCCGACTTACGCGAACTCGGAGTTACACGGTTCTTGATTTTTTCGTTTGGCAACGCTGCCGCCCACTATCTTCAAGGTCGTTTTTCATATGTTATCGATATACGGTGCGACGGCGGAGAATGAGAGCGAAAGATGAACAAAATTCAACTTTGCTGCTTTTATGTTTTTTATATCAGTGAAGGGGAAACACATTTCACCATAATAACGTAAAAACCAACACAATTCCAGCTATCGGTATAATCGCAAACGCAATTAGATCGAGTTTACTACCAGTTTATAACAGATTTCACTAGCAGAAACGCAACTGGATTTTTATTGTTTTATGGTAGTAACTCCTAGAAATGTGAGGTGTTAATAGCGTATCTCTGCCTTTATGGTGTTGTTTATTCAGTTGCTACATGCGCGCAGCTTTGTTTATGCGTATCCAGCGTGCCTCCTCGTTTTGTAATTGTGCTTTATTCCCTAAAAATGAGTAAAATCCTTAATTAAAAGGTGTGAAAAGGAAGCGTCCTGGTGAAGACTGCAGATTCAGAGAGAAAAAGAAAAGCAATTATCGATAAACAGAGGCGGACTGGGTCAAAAATTCTTACCCGGGGAAAATTTATAGTGGCCTCATACTATGGTTTATGGCCAAAATCGCACTGGCCCACCGGGGTTTCCCCGGTAATCGTGATATTGCACGTGCTACAGGCCTAAATGAAGCAACGGCGAAAAGCACATGACAATTGCAAACTTGACAGGGTGAAAATTGCAAAGGGCTCAATTGTAAAGGGCTTAAAAGTTTTAGAAAACATAGACTCCAACGAAGAACGCGTTATAGCTACAAAGCAAGGAATAAAAAAATTATTAGCTTGCTACGAAGAAATTCTGCGTGAAAAAAAAAGAACGCGCTGTGTCGTCAGACGAATTTGTTAGATTTTATGAAGCCATCGACATCGAAATAACTTTTTAACGTAAGTCATTTGTTTTTTTAATACATATTTTGTATTAATATGTATAAAGAACTGCAATTTTATTAATATTTTTCTTCTAAACTAGTGTTTTTGTTAGTCCTTGGTCCCAATTAAGCAAAATTTATATGTATTTATATGCAAAGTTGTACCCCGACTTACGCGAATTCGACTTACGCGATTTTCGTCGGACCCGCCTATCGCGTAACTTCGGGGTATTACTGTATTATGATGCTAAGCACTTTATATACATAGTCTTATTCCAGTAATTAATGACTTGCTGGCTAAAAGAGAACTTCCTACAATTTATCTAAACCACTTTTCTTTAATTTGAATTTGTGGTCCCTAGTTCTAATATCATTCCCAATTGTGTAAATTTCACAACCAATTATTTTACTATCTTCTCTGAGCCTTATAGAATTGAATCCGATTCCACTATGATCATTTTACAGCATTAAAATCCAGAAGACATTTTGATTTCAATGATATACAATGGAGAAATTTAATCATTCTTACAAGTAATAACAAAGATTGCTTAGTTTCATTTTTCAGCCATTATAAATAGTCATGCAATGGATAAACTGTATGACTACTTATCATAGCAACAAAAACTTTGTGGAATCAAACCACCCTGTTATTTACATCATCATTCAGTTGCTTTTATGGAAGCAATTAAATAGATTTAATGAAGCATATATCCCTACAGCTGCACTCTCAACAGACATATTCTATCTCCATAATTTTTTTTTTTTTTTTTTTTTAATTTATTTAGGCTATCAACTTCCACAACATGGGATGGAAGTCTGTTCCACCAACCAACTACCCGCTGGCTAAAGGCAAATTTCTGCACATCTATCCTACATCTGTCTTTCCTCAATTTGAATTTATGCCCTCTCAGGTGATTATTCTGAGCAAGAGGAAGAATCCCATTGGCACTGAGCATACTCAAACCATTCAACGATTTATACACTTCAATCAGATCACGTCGTAGGTGCCTAGTCTCCAGACACTGTAATTTGCAAATCTTAAGCCTTTCTTCGTAAGAGCCCCTTTGTTCCATTCACTAATCTTGTTGCCCTTCTCTGTACTCGTTCCAGCAGCTCTACATTCTTCTTGAAATTAGGCCTCCAGACCTGTATACAGTACTCAAGGTGTGGCCTGACCATTGCCTTATAACAAGGGAATAATCACCTCCTTATCCCTGCTAGAAAAATTCCTGTATATCATTGACAAGACACCATGAGCTACTCTTGCAGCCCATCTATACTGCTCAGAAAACTTCATATCTGCTTGCACAATAACCCCCAGGTCCTTTTCAATTTCTACCGCTGTCAGTGTAGTACCACAGAGTTTATACATTGCTCTGGGGTTACTGTTTCCCATATGTAGTACTTTACATTTGTCAATGTTAAACTTCATTTGCCACCTCTCAGCCCATCTGCTCAACCTTTCCAGAACCTGTTGCAGCAGCATACTGTCAGTAGTGTCCTTAACAACCCTGCCAACCTTTGTATCATCTGCAAACTTGGACATTGAGCTTGATATACCATCATCAGTATCATTTATAAATACAGAAAACAACAATGGACCCAACACTGAACCCTGAGGGACTCCACTAATAACATTAGTCCACGATGAGCAGTGTCCATTGATTACCACTCTCTGTCTTCTCCCCCTCAACCATCCCTTTATCTATAGCAGCAATTTGCCTCCAATGCCACACCGCTCCAATTTGTGTAGCAGTCTTCCATGTGCAACAGTATCAAAAGCCTTTCTAAGATCCAAATATATAATGGCAAAGTTATTCCCTGCATTCAATTCTTTTGTGACTGCATCATAGTATTTTGTGACTGCATCACTCAAATTGGTCAGGCAAAACTTAACAAAACTTTCCCTTAACAAAACTATGCTGTGGTGTCCGAGCTATAACTGAAGTCTTGTCTAGATGATCCAGCAGTGCTTCTTTAACCAGTGCCTCCATTAATTTCATGGAACAGAAGTTAAACTCACAGGTCTATAATTACTTGTCAGCCTTCTATCCTCCTTTGTGAATTGGAGTCACATTTGCACATTTCCAGTCTATGGGTACCTTCCCTGAGTCCAAAGAAGCTCTCATAATTATGGCTAAGGGTTTGCTTACTTCCTTTGCTGCCTCCTTTAATATAACTGGATAGATCCCATCCACCCCGGGTACCTTGTTTATGTTTATCCTCAACAATTTCTCCTCCACTTTCCTCTCAGTTATTACAAACTCATGTAGCTCACTGCCAGTGTTTACTTCATGTAGATGCAAAAATACTCGTTTAGTTTGTTAGCCACCTGAGCAGGATCATCAACAGTTGAACCATCAATATCCAGTGGACCAATCTGATTCATCCCTTTCCTTCTAGAGTTTACATAGGTAAAGGACTCTTTTCTGTTTTCCTTTGTCAAGGATTTCTCATAATCTGCCTTTGCCTGCCTAATCTCCTTTGTGACTTGGATACAGACCAACTTATATCTACCATAGGCTTCCATGTCACCCATTAATTTATATGTAATTTTTTCTCTATTGTTTTTAATTTATCAACCAAATGTATAGTTTTTTGGTGTTGCTATTCCCCAAGTGTAAAACCTTGCATTTTGCTGCACTAAAATCAACGAGAGATCTTGATTTTAATAATGGGGAAATTTAATTAACCCATTAATGCCCATGAAAAAACTACCTATAAAAACTAATTTCATTCAATATTATAAGTCAAGGAAACAAACAATACAGCCTCTCCCCGACTTATGTAAGTCGGAAATTTTCCTAAATGTTTATTCAGCATTCGCAACTGTGTGTGCTGAATTTGATTGAAGCAAAAAAGAAATGTTTGACGAACATGTAAATAGAATTATTTATTCAGTTTTTTTATCTCATGTGCAGGAAAAATTACAATTGTACAAATTTTCAAAAAGAGAGAGGAGACAGCCATAACGTCAGCAAGTTTTATCTTTTGAGCATCGTTTCCAGAATTAACTGTCCAGCTGATAACTAAGCCATTGTGAAAGTTGAGGGCTGTGGAGATTTAGAAGGGTTTTTTCCCAACACATCACAAAATTCCTCTGCAGCTGCAGAGGAATTTTGTGAAGTCGGCAGCTGCAGAATCTGCAGCTGCCGACTTCACCGCGTACTTTAATGTTTTGGAAACCAGCACGATGCTTGAACCTTTTAAACCACCTGTTGTTTGCCACTAACTTGGCTTGGGGTTCGCCGTGCTTATCCTTAATAAATACTTCTTGCTTTTACTTGAATGGCCATTGGACTCAGGGGCACTTGTTTCTGAATCTGATTTTCCATCCATATTATTAATAGCTTTTCCATCTTCGATATAGCACCTGAATGCTGTTTTGTGATCACTGTTGATCCTTTAACATGTTCTTTTATATGTGCACTGTCCCTTAAAATAGTATTCACTGTTGAAGTAGCAAAACCTAATTCTGTGCAATAGATGACAAACTTTGTCCTGCTTCATACTTCTTAATCATCTTCATTTCTAAATCAATTTTGTTTCGTTTCCTAGCACTACCTGCACTTTCACTTTCCGTTGGTCCCTTTCCCTTCACCATTGTAATAAGTAAATAGGAATGAAGAGAAGATTCTGAAAATTGTTTTTTTATATGATTGAGGATTTCATTGAAGGGGAACTCATTTCACCATAATACCATAACATAAAAACCCACAGAGTTCCAGTTATCGGTATTATCGCAAATGCAGTAAGATCAAGTTTACTACCCGTTTATAATAGATTGCACTAATAGAAAAGCCCAGTAAACCAGAAAGTGCAAATTGTTTTTGTTTTATGGTAGGTAGTGACTTCCAGAAATGTGTTTTAGAAAAATATCACAAAAACATATGATAACGATGAAAGTTTATTGCAATTTTCATTATAAAAGTGTTCTTTTTAGAGTGATAAACAGCTTAGTTATATAGTGAAGATTTCAACTTCTGAGGTCTTGGAATGAATTGCCAAAAAAAAAAAAAAAAAAAAAACAACAATAACAATATTTTTGCGATACCTCCATTTATTCCTACGTGATGCAAAATACATTTCCATGATTTTTTTTTAAGTTTGCACCAGCCAAAAAAAACTTACATTAAGTTGAATTTCCGTAAGTCGAGTATTACATAAGCCGGGGAGTGCCTGTACCAAAATTTCAAAGAAAATATATTTATTTTTTTAGAAAAACAGACATGCTCAAATGGGGACGTTAGGAAGATAAGTAGTATTTTTCGAAGCAGCCTTTTTCAGTGCACATTGTTTTCTGACAATTCTTACATGACCTCCTAGCTTTCATATGACAAACACATTTTAATTGTCTATCAAGTTTTTCTGGAAAGTGATGCCCTTCATTAATTTTCATAGAACTTCCGGCTTTGCTTCTTGTTGATGCAGCATCTTTCAAATAACTTTGTATGTTGTTTCGACAAAAATCTAATTGATTCATTTTGTGATGAATCAAGTGATGGTCATATATAACATGTATGTAAACAGGACCAACCACCATTTCTTGCCTGTTATCGCTATCCTGTATAAAGATATACATTGGTCATGGGTATCCACTATTGTATGTAATGATGCAGGTTATTATTATTATTAGCCATATGGCGCAAGGAAGCCTGAGGCTTATGCTGCACCAGCCAAAAAAAAATTCCCGAATTACCCTGAGAGAGAGAGAGAGAGAGAGAGAGAGAAGTAGAAAGGAATCACTAAGAAAGAGAAGAATGATGATATCCAGCTCAGAACCCTGGGTGTGCCAAGCCCATATTCACCAGATGTGAGCCCCTGGGGTAATTGTTCTACATTAACCTCAGCTTTTGCAGTTTTTGACCAAAGTTTTACATATTGTAACGGTTCAACAAAATCATAATTGGTAAGAATAGAATATACATTATCTTTCCATTTTATACATAATATACCATTGATGACATCAAACCTGTAGTCATAAGTGCCTCTTTCCATTTTTTTTTTTTTTTTTCATTTCTTTAGATCCCATAATAGGACATGTTGAACTCGATTGTCCGTCATAGTTCGGGTAGTTCTTATTTTTCAAAAATACCATCAATGAATACGTTGTGAAATAATTGTCGAAGAAAAGTATGTGGTTTGGTGGATCTGGCACATGTTCTAATAAATCAATAATGGTATACTCTTCACACTTTTGGTTTCTTGGTTGGTTTTCCACAATACAATAGATGTCAAAAGCATAGCAATATCCAGAAGAACTACTTACCATCCAGATTTTGTAACCGAATCTCACTGGTTTCCCCTTAATAAATTGTTTGGCTGAATTATGTCCAGTGGGGTTTCTTTTCACAAGGATCTGTCAATTGACTCGTCTATTGACAGATCCTTGTAAAAAAAAAACCCCACTGGCAAAATTGTTTTATGAGCATATTCATTATTGACCTAACTTTGTACATTTGATCTTGACAATTTCCAATTTCATCATTATTGACCAGATGTACAAATCTCTATTTTTAGATACCAATCTCTTGACTTGGCATTATAAATGCATAGGAGACACCCAAGTCCTCGCCCAGCAACCAATACATTCTTTCTTGCGATATCCTGTCAAAAGCAATATTGCAATAAAACTTCCCATTTCTTTGTTGGCAATAGCAAATTCATGATTGTTTTTTTTTTTTTTTTTTTAAGCGTATATTTGGTTGCATATATAGTCTGCGATTTCATCACTAAAATGTTTTTCGAATATTTTGAGTGGAGACAAATCTTAAGTCATTTTTTACAGCATCTAACTCACTTGTAAACAGTGTTCATTTGTTCCGAAAGATGCATATTCTGGATGTCTCTTCAGCCATTTTGCTTTTTCGAAATCAAGATATACCGTGGAATCACTACCACTTTTATCTTCTGGAACATCATCTTCTTCCGAGTGTAAAACATCTTCATTGGTATTTTCAAATGAAATTTCCATAGAAAAAGGAATTTCTTTTGGAAATGAATTAAGGTCCCTTAAAACATCTTCATCAAACTCTTCACAATCTGTCAACTCATCCAAATTTGGAGGTAATATGCAAATTTCAAAAACCACATTATCAATAGATTCTTGATTTGCAATGTCTTCGATAGCTTCCTCAAGTCTGGCATATTCTTCTTGCTGTAAAAAATCTTCAGTTCCATTATCACCCGGTTTATGATTCACTATAAACAAAAATAAAACTTATATACAGTAATGTCTAACATCCCCATTTGAAGACTGTAAGGTATAAACAAAAAAAAAAATAAATAACTTGGAAAAAATGTAATAAATGAAATTTTGTTTATACTTATAGCATATATTGTATCTCTAAACTCGATTGTAAAACAAAGACAATAAAAAAAACACTATTAAAATAGAATTTGATGATAACTTCTGTGAGTCACTAGAAAAATAAATCGGCCTCTTGCAACGATTACAAGATTGGTACTGAAGACATCTGGTGCTGATGGCGGTATATGGTCCACTAGTCATACTTGCACCCCTTTATCTTTAGATGTCCAGGAATGGTGTGAGCATGTGCTGCATTTTAAGCGAGATCACCGTGTGTCCAAAGCATATCCTTGGAACGAAGCGTTTAATATTTCTTCACCTTCTAGTAATACAGAAATTTCCGAAGACCAACTAATAAAAATAATAAATTCACTACCTGACAAGTCCACCATAGGAATTGACGCAATACCTCTTTTTAGTCTAAAAATTGCTTCTTATTTCATCAGCAAAGAGCTCACTCAACTCTACAACAAAGTACTCAAATTTGCATGGGTGCCTTCAAGCTGGTTATCATAGTCGTGGCAGTTCCGAAAAAGCCTCGTGCGAAAAGACCGGCTGATTTCAGGCCAATATCAATTGCCTCTCCCTTCCTGAAATGCCTCGAGAAGTGCATCTATAATGATGTAGCACTCGCAATCTTTGCACATAGGCCAGAACATACCCATTATACCATGCCTAAATAGATCTACTGTAACCTGCCTACAGTCATTATCACAGAAAATACTTCACACCTGGAATGACAACGAAGATCTTCACACCATTTTTCTGGACATGAAATCTGCTTTCAACTCAGTCCAGATAACACCCTTTCTTGTTTTACTTGAGAGATTCTACGGGATATCCGGAAATATGCTAGAGATCCTCAATAATTTGCTATCTAGGAGAATGCTTCACTTCAAAGGCGAAGCATTCTCCTACATTTCAGTTACAGTCACTAAAAGCGTCGAAGTAGGGATCCTGCAAGGTGGGTCTCTCTCAGCCTTGTTATTTGCAGCAATATTTGTTCCACTAATGGACCAAATTCCAGCTTTCCTATTGTATGCTATGATATTGTTTGCTACTTGCCATGCAAATGCCATGTTGGTGATTCACAAGAAAGACAAACCGCCTCTGAATTGTAAACAGCTACCTAAATACATTCTGTAAGTGTGCTAAATTTTTTGGCCTGTCAGTCAATCCAGAGAAGTCAAACTATCTCATCTTTACACCAAGTCAGATGACTTCTGCTGATACTGCATCTTCTCTACTTCCGGAATTGGCAGGAAATGTTCTGACTCCCACAGACAGTGTCAAATTCCTCGGAGTAATCCTTGATGCCAACCTCACCTATAAAAAAACAAATCCAAGCTCAGTATTCCAAAGCCCTGAGAGCATTCTGGGGAATGAAAATTGATCTATGCAAAATGCACAATAAGCAAATAATCAAGAAATACCTTGCAACTTACTTCTGTAGTGTACTCTCCTATGTCGTGGAAGTTTGGTTGACGGCACCACCCACCGGCCTCAGGAAACTTTGGGGCCTCGAATTCTGGGTGCTCAAGTGGGCCAACTTGTGGTCGCACCAAATCTACACAACATATACATATACGCCTATAGTCCACAGAGCCCATGTGCTAAAAATAGTCATTCCTTCATCTGTGCTCAGCTAAGCAGGATCACATCAACATCTGAAACATGGTTGGTTGGCGTTTGCCAGGCAGATATCTCCGTAGTACCCCCCCCTCCTTGTGCTCAAGGCTCCAGCGGTTACAGAATTTCAAGAAACACTTCCCAAATGTGACTCTTGACACTCTCAACTCGTTCAACATCGACATTGACCTGTGGACTATAGACAAGGCATATTGCGATGGCATCTTGTCCTATCTTGCTGTTTGTAAAGGACATTTATGTAAGTGCCGATCTTAGTTAGCCGATGTCATTTCACGTTCTGCTCAACTTGTAGTCCTTTTTCACTGTAATTACCACTTCATTTTTACATTTTGATTATCATCTTTGCTTTGATCTATTAATTATTATTATTTATTTATTTATTATTTTTTTTTTATATATAAAACAAAATCATTTGTATAAACAACAAATTGTAAGATTCCTCTGACTTTCTGTGTAAGGAATCACTATTGTATAAAATTTATGTTAATAAAGAATCTTATTATTATTATATGAATCATTTCCTGATATTTATAGATAAACAATATAGAGAAATATCTTATGGAATTGCAACAGTTTCAAAATAATAACATTTTGAATTAGCGCCCCCATGTGAGTACACCCGGCACTAATGGGTTAATTTCTCACAAGTAATAATAAAGACTATCTAGTTTCATTTTAATTATAACTAGCCATTCAGCTGATGAGCTGTATAATTAGTTATAATGACAGCAAAATCTTTATTTTGTGGAATTAACCTGTTATGTGCCTTCATTAAGTTGCTGTTTATGGAAGCAATTAAATATAGCTTTAATCAAGCATACATTCTTACAGCTGTACCCACACTAGGCCATTTTCTGTCTTTCTTTACTCTCATTTGCTCTGAAGTTTAAGAGCAGTTTGCAATCTTACCAGGTTTACTGAATAAGTGATAGCACTGAAAGAGAGGAAATCTTTTTTTTTTGTTTTTTTTGCATGGATTCCTAAAGACAAATGGAATTGCTGATATGAGTGCCAGATTGCTTTCTTAATATTTAAAATTGCAAAGTGCTGGAGTTTACAGAGCAATCCCCCCTCCCACACACACACACCTACTCACACTTTTTATTTATCTTTTATTATTTTTTTTTTTTTTTTACAAACTCTATAACAATTAAGGATACCAACTTAACAAAGTAGTCTAACCATTGGGTACCTAATATCCATTAACATTTTCAACTCAATAAACTGCCTCTCCTCTGTGCATGTATTCATAAATGAGCATAGGAGTGATGTGTTGCAATGCATATCTATGTTCAAAATGCACCCAAGCACTGTGCCATAATGCATATGAGCAGTAATTGTTAAGCGGTCAACCAAGTACCATAAACATAAGGGCACATGGAATTAACAACTACAGGCACTCCCCGGCTTACGTAATACTAGACTTACGGAAATTCGACTTTATGTAAGTTTTTGCCAGCCGGTGCAAGCTTTAAAAAATCGCGGAAACATAATTTGCATCCCGTAGGAATAAATGGAGGTATCATGAAACTGTAATGTGAAACCAATAGCACAGGTTTTTTTTTTTTTAATTTGTTCCAAGACCTCCGAAGTTGAAATTTTCACTATATAACTAAGCATTTATTGCTCTAAAAGGTCATTTTTATAATGAAAATTGCACTGCGCTTTCATCTTATTATACGTTCTGTTATAAGAATCAATTTTGAATGCTTTTGTGATATTTTTCTAAACCACATTTCTAGAGGTCATTACCATAAAACAATAAAAACAATTTGCCTTTTTGGGTTTATTGAGCTTTTCTGTTAGCTGTTTGTTATTTGGTTTTTGGTTTTTAGGAGCATTAGCAACTAAGGCCATATTGCTCCGGGAATATGCGGTGGTCTTCCCACTGACCTTTCCGCATCCTCCTTATTTGGTGGTGACGGGCTCGAACCCCGGTCTAATCAAGAAGCGTGTGCTACGCACTGCTGCTCCTTCCCACCTGGCTACGGAGGCGCCCTTTCTGTTAGCACAATCGGGTAGCAAAAATAAACGGGTAGCAAACACGATCTCATTGCATTTGCGATAATCCCTATAACTGGAATTCTGTGGGTTTTTATGTTATGGTATTATGGTGAAATGAGTTCCCCTTCACTGAAATCTTCGGTCATTCAAGGACAGTGCGCGTATAAAAGAACATGTTAAAGGATCAACTCATTTAAGGTCAACAGTGGTCACAAAACAGCGTTCAGGTGCTATATCGAAGATGGAAAAGCTGTTAATAATAAGGATGGAAAATCAGATTCAGAAACAAGTGCCCTTGAGTCTAATGACCATTCAAGCAAAAGCAAGAAGTATTTACGAAGATATTAAGGATAAGTACGGCAAGCTTCAAGCCAAGTTCGTGGCAAGCAACGGATGGTTTAATAGGTTCAAGCATTGCACTTGTTTCCAAAACATTAAAAGTATGTGGAGAAATCACCTGTGATTCTGCGGCTGCAGAGAAAATTTGTGATGTGTTGGAAAAAACCCCTTCTAAATCTCCACAGCCTTCAACTTCCACAGCGGATGCTGGAGAGTTAATTCTGGCAACGATGCTCAAAAGGTAAAACTTACTGATGTTGTGCCTCTCTCTTTTTGTAATTTTGAAATTTTTGTAATTTTGTACACTTTTGTAATTTTTCCTGCACATAAGATAAAAAAATTGAATAAATAATTCTATTTACATGTTAGTCGAACATTTCTTTTTTTCTTCAATCAAATTCAGCATGCATAGTTGCGAGTGCTGCATAAGCATTTAGGGAAATTCCGACTTAAGTAAAAATTCGACTTACGTAGAATTCTACAGAACGCAACTTTACGTAACTCAGGGAGTGGCTGTACTCAGTATTGGCACACTGAATGCTTTGCAGTAATACTTGCCTGTTGTTTATAGATTGGCACACAGTTTTATTTGTTCTTTTTTTTTCTTGTGTTGATATCAGTTTATGTATATGAATAAATGTTTTATAAAATTTTGAGATGTGTTCTGATTTACAGCCCAGAACGAAAATAAGTGATCACTTTTAGCAATGAATTCCAAAAACCTAATTTTCAACCATTATGTATGGATGTTGATTTTTTTGTTTTAACATTCCGAAAATTTCGGCACATTGAACGAATTCTCACATTTAGATGGCAGCAAATTAATAGAGAGGACTTTTATAGTGAGAAGAGAGAAGCAAGTTTATATTAACTGGAAAAATATCCAAGAAAATTAAATAATAATAAATAAAACAAAACACAAATTGGAAAACCCAAATCACTTGCAGAACAAGAAACACTGCATTTTGCAATTATACGATGTGATGGGGACAGGGCTACTGGACATATAAGTGAGAAAATACACAAACTTTTTTGCTAGTCCTCACCTATTTTTAAGTTTAGACTATTTGCTCCCCATTGGGGTGGGGGCGAGAATTAAATATGTCCAGGCAGGGGTACATTGGGCAAGACTGGTTTTGGGGATGCTATCTTTTGTTATAAAAATTTATAATAATTTAATGAATGTTTGATTGTGGTTTTAATCTGTGAAGACCTAGTTTCATTACTGTATTTGGTTTGATGGTTTTATGAGAGTAGTAAACCTCATTATTTCTAGGAATCAACTTAATTTATATTAAGTAAAAATACTTGAATGAATATGTTTATATTTAAACATGCACGTAATTTAATTGGTAATATGTCAGTTACAAAGCATCGGGGTCTATCTCACCAATTTTAAGTTTAGACTGCCATCTGGACTTTGTCATATTTGGAGTGAAATTTTTGAATTTAATGTTAAAATTGGATTAAAATACTTAATCAAATGGTATTGCCATTTGGATTTGTTGATTTCTACATTTAAATTTTTCTTAAGCAACATCTTTTTTTCTCAGTGGGAAAGTTGTTTCCTGTCTTTGTTTTAGTCTGGAAATATCATTAGTATACTTAGTTCTGAAATTAACTGAAGAATTTATTTGAATGAAAAAACAAAACAAACAAAATGATTATAGCAGGAGATGTAACTGAAACTGCCCTTTTTGCACAGTCAGCATTCTTCACAGCTAAATGCATGTATTGAAGAGCAAATAACACAATGCAACTGTTGTTCCATCCCCCCTCCAAATAAGGCGCCTCTGTAGCCAGGTGGGAAGGAGCAGCAGTGCGTAGCACACGCTTCTTGATTAGACCGGGGTTCGAGCCCGTCACCACCAAATACAGAGTATGCGGAAAGGTCAAGGAATGACCACCGCATATCCCGGAGCAATATGGCCTTAGTTGCTAATGCTCCTAAAAACCAAATAACATAACAACCCTCCAAATAAAATTAGTTTGTTTGTTTCAGAAGTACACCAATGAAGTTTTTAAACTAAGCCAATAATGGGAAAAGCCTTCTGATTCCAAAG